>NC_069505.1:435238100-435450600 GCF_027579735.1 Bombina bombina | reverse complement strand
TAAAATAATTACAAAGTTGCCTGTAAAATAAATATTAATCCTAAAATAGCTACAATATAATTATAATTTATATTGTAGCTATATTAGGGTTTATTTTACAGGTAAGTATTTAGCTTTAAATAGGAATAATTTATTTAATAAGAGTTAATTTATTTCGTTAGATTTAAATTCTTTTTAAGTTAGGGGGGTGTTAGTGTTAGGGTTAGACTTAGCTTTAGGGGTTAATACATTTATTATAGTAGCGGTGCGGTCCGGTCGGCAGATTAGGGGTTAATTATTGTAGGTAGGTGGAGGTGACGTTGGGGGCGGCAGATTAGGGGTTAATAAATATAATATAGGGGTCGGCTGTGTTAGGGGCAGCAGATTAGGGGTACATAGGTATAATGTAGGTTGCGGTGGTGTACAGAGCGGCAGATTAGGGGTTAAAAAAATATGCAGGTGTCAGCGATAGCGGGGGCGGCAGATTAGGGGTTAATAAATATAATATAGGGGTCGGCTGTGTTAGGGGCAGCAGATTAGGGGTACATAGGTATAATGTAGGTTGCGGCGGTGTACGGAGTGGCAGATTAGGGGTTAAAAAAATATGCAGGTGTCAGCGATAGCGGGGGCGGCAGATTAGGGGTTAATAAATATTATGTAGGTGTCGGTGGTATTAGGGGCAGCAGATTAGGGGTACATAGGGATAACGTAGGTGGCGGCGGTGTGCGGTCGACAGATTAGGGGTTAAAAAATTATAATAGAGTGGCGGCGATGTGGGGGGACCTCGGTTTAGGGGTACATAGGTAGTTTATGGGTGTTAGTGTACTTTAGAGCACAGTAGTTAAGATCTTTATAAACCGGCGTTAGCCCAGAAAGCTCTTAACTACTGACTTTTTTTCTACGGCTGGAGTTTTGTCGTTAGATTTCTAACGCTCACTTCAGCCAAGACTCTAAATACCGGCGTTAGAAAGATCCCATTGAAAAGATAGGATACGCAAATGGTGTAGGGGGATCTGCGGTATGGAAAAGTCGCGGCTGCAAAGTGAGCGTTAGACCCTTTCCTGACTGACTCTAAATACCAGCGGGCGGTAAAAACCAGCGTTAGGAGCCTCTAACGCTGGTTTTGATGGCTACCGCCAAACTCTAAATCTAGGCCTTAGAAATTAGCATATATATCTCCTAGATTTAGCTTTCACCTAAGAATACCAAGAGAACAAAGCAAAATTGGTAATAAAAGTAAATTGGAAAGTTGTTTAAAATTACATGCCCTATTTAAATCATGAAAGTTTTTTTTTTTTTTTACTTGACTGTCCCTTTAATAACTACCTAGGTAAAATAAATACAAATGTACCTGTAAAATAAAACCTAACCTAAGTTACACAAAACTACAATTAAATAAACTACCTAAATTAAATACAATTGACTAATTTAAATACAAATACCAACAAACACTAAATTACACAAAATAAAAAACAAATTACAAGATATTTAAACTAATCACACCTAATCTAATAGCCATATCAAAATAAAAAAAATAAAAAAAAATAAAAAAAAACCCCTAGCCTAAACTAACCTACCAATAGTCCTTAAAAGGGTCTTTTGCGGGGCATTGCCCCAAAGAAATCATCTCTTTTACCTGTAAAAAAAAATACAAACAACCCCCCCAACAGTAAAACCCACCATCCACACAACCAACCCCCCAAATAAAACCCTAACTAAAAAAACCTAAGCTCCCCATTGCCCTGAAAAGGGCATTTGGATGGGCATTGCACTTAAAATGGCATTTAGCTCTATTGCAGCCCAAAGCCCTAACCTAAAAATAAAACCCACCCAATAAACCCTTAAAAAACTTAACACTTACCCCTGAAGATCCACTTACAGTTTTGAAGAGCCGACATCCATCCTCAACGAAGCCAGGAGTAGTCCTCAGCGAATCGGCAAGAAGTCCTCAATGAAGTCTTCATCCAAGCCGGGTGAAGTGCTCCTCCAGACGGGCAAAAGTCTTCATCCAGATGGCATCTTCTATCTTCATCCATCCGGCGGGGAGCGGGTCCATCTTCAAGACATCCGGCGCGGAGCATCTTCTTCTTCCGACGACTACCTGACGAATGAATGTTCCTTTAAGTGACGTCATCCAAGATGGCGTCCATTAGATTCTGATTGACTGATAGGATTTTTTCAACCTTAATTCCAATTGGCTGATAGAATTCTATTGGCTGATCCAATGCTGCTTCGCTGTGGACTTCTCCTGGCTTCGTTGAGGATGGATGTCGGCTCTTCAAAACTGTAAGTGGATCTTCTGTGGTTAGAGTTAGGGTTTTTTTAAGGGTTTATTGGGTGGGTTTTATTTTTAAGTTAGGGCTTTGGGCTGCAATAGAGCTAAATGCCCTTTTAAGGGCAATGCCCATCCAAATGCCCTTTTCAGGGCAATGGGGAGCTTAGGTTTTTTAGTTAGGGTTTTATTTGGGGGTTGGTTATGTGGGTGGTGGGTTTTACTGTTGAGGGGTTATTTGTATTTTTTTTACAGGTAAAAGAGCTGATTACTTTGGGGCAATGCCCCGCAAAAGGCCCTTTTAGGTAGTTTAGTTTAGGCTAGGGTTTTTTTTTATTTTGGGGGGCTCTTTTTATTTTGATAAGGCTATTAGATTAGGTGTAATTAGTTTAACTATCTTATAATTTGTTTTTTATTTTGCGTAATTTTTTTTTTTTTTTTTTTTTTAGGTATTTGTATTTAATTTAGTTAATTGTATTTAATTTAGGTAAGTTATTTAATTGTAGTGTAGTGTTAGGTGTTAGTGTTACTTAGGTAAGGTTTTATTTTACAGGTAAATTTGTAATTCTTTAGCTAGGTAGTTATTAAATATGTAATAACTATTTAGTAACTATTCTACCTAGTTAAAATAAATACAAACTTGCCTGTAAAATAAAAATAACCCCTAAGCTAGCTACAATGTAACTATTAGTTATATTGTAGCTATCTTATGGTTTATTTTATAGGTAAGTATTTAGTTTTAAATAGGAATTATTTAGTTATTAATAGTAGGTTTTCTTTAGATTTATTTTAATTATAGTGTTAGGGTTAGACTTAGGTTTAGGGGTTAATAAATATAGTATAGTGGCGGCGACGTTGGGGGTGGCAGATTAGGGGTTAATAATTGTAGGTAGGTGGCGGCGATGTTAGGGGCGGCAGATTATGGGTTAATAATTGTAGGTAGGTGGCGGTGATGTTAGGGGCGGCAGATTAGGGGTTAATAATATTTAACAAATGTTTGTGATGCGGGAGTGCCGCGGTTTAGGGGTTAATATGGTTATTATAGTGGCGGCGGTGTCCGGAGCGGCAGATTAGGGGTTAATAACAATAATGTAGGTGTTGGCGATGTCGGGGGCAGCAGATTAGGGGTTAATAAGTGTAAGATTAGGGGTGTTTAGACTTGAGGTTCACGTTAGGGTGTTAGGTGTAAACATGAATTTAGTTTCCCCACAATGGGGTTGCGTTACTGAGCTTTACGCTGCTTTATTGCAGGTGTTAGACTTTTTCTCAGCCGGATCTCCCCATTGATGTCTATAGGGAAATCGTGCACGTGCACGTATAACCAGCTCATCGCTGACTTAAGCAGCGCTGGTATTGGAGTGTGGTATGGAGCTCAATTTTGCTCTATGCTCATTTCTTGTCTTTCAACGCCGGGTTTATAAAAACCTGTAATACCAGCGCTGTATGTAAGTAAGTGGTGACAATAACGTGCAAGTTAGCACCTCACCCCTCATAACGCAAAACTTGTAATCTGGCCGTAGGTCCTTTATGCCCACTTGGTTTATAGAGTCACAATTGCTCCCACAAGGGGCACTCACACCCTGTACCCATCCTGTATTTATGGATACAGGGTGACATGGACATAAGACCGAGTTAATAAAGTACATGGGGTGTCCAGCAAATAAAATTCCAAATTTCCATGCAGTCTCTGGGTATCCTTAAGCCCATGTACCCCCTGCCTGAAGAATGTTTCATAACAGGCCCTCAGATCTTGGTGACTCATATCACAGATAGATAGATAGATAGATAGATGATAGATATATGATAGACATAGATAGATAGATAGATAAATAAAGGCAAATGGATAGATAGATACAGGCAGATAGATGATAGACATAGAGAGATAGATATATGATAGATACAGGGAGATAGATAGATAGAAAGATAGATTATAAATACAGGCAGATAGATAGATAGATACAGGCAGATAGATAGATATAGACAGATAGATGGATGATAGATACAGGCAGATAGATACAGGCAGAAAGATACAGGCAGATAGATACAGGCAGATAGATACAGGCAGATAGATACAGGCAGATAGATACAGGCAGATAGATAGATGATAGAGATAGATAGGTACAGATAGATAGATGATAGAGATAGATAGATACAGGCAGATAGATGATAGATACAGGCAGATAGATACAGGCAGATAGATACAGGCAGACAGATACAGGCAGATACAGGCAGATACAGATGGATAGATAGATACAGATAGATACAGATGGATAGATAGATACAGATAGATACAGATGGATAGATAGATACAGATAGATACAGATGGATAGATAGATACAGATAGATACAGATGGATAGATAGATACAGATAGATAGATAGATACAGGCAGATAGATAGATAGATAGATACAGGCAGATAGATATAGATAGATAAATAGATGATAGATCGATAGATAGATACAGGCAGATAGATACAAATAGATAGATGATAGATAGATGGATACAGGCAGATATATAGATACAGATAGATGATAGAGGTAGATCGATAGATAGATAGATAGATAGGTAGATACAGGCAGATAGGTAGATACAGGCAGATAGGTAGATACAGGCAGATAGGTAGATACAGGCAGATAGATAGTTAGATATAGATAGATGATAGATAGTTAGAGATAGATAGATAGATAGTTAGATATAGATAGATAGATACAGGCAGATAGATACAGATCTATAGACAGATAGATACAGGCAGATAGATAGATACAGATAGATAGATGATAGATACAGGCAGATAGAGAGATACAGATAGATAGATGATAGATACATGCCGATAGATACAGATAGATAGCTAGATAGATAGATGATAGATACAGGCAAATAGATAGATACAGATAGATAGATACAGATAGATGGATATAGGCAGATAGATAGATAGATAGATACAGGCAGATAGATATAGATAAATAGATGATAGATCGATCGATAGATAGATACAGGCAGATAGATACAAATAGATAGATGATAGATAGATAGATGGATACAGGCAGATATATAGATACAGATAGATGATAGAGGTAGATCGATAGATAGATAGATAGATAGATAGATAGGTAGATACAGGCAGATAGATAGATACAGGCAGGCAGATAGATAGATACAGGCAGATAGATAGATACAGGCAGATAGATATAGATAGATGATAGATAGATAGATAGTTAGTTAGATATAGATAGATAGATACAGGCAGATAGATACAGATCTATAGATAGATAGATACAGGCAGATAGATAGATACAGGCAGATAGAGAGATACAGATAGATAGATAAATAGATACATGCCGATAGATACAGATAGATAGCTAGATAGATAGATGATAGATACAGGCAAATAGATAGATACAGATAGATAGATACAGATAGATAGATAGATAGATAGATAGATAGATAGATAGATAGATAGATAGATAGATAGATAAGGATAGATAGATGATAGATACAGGCAAATAGATAGATACAGATAGATAGTTAGATATTGATAGATAGATAGATACAGGCAGATAGATACAGATCAATAGATATATAGCTAGATAGATAGATACAGGCAGATAGATAGATAC
The DNA here is from genome assembly GCF_027579735.1 of Bombina bombina. Classification (NCBI taxonomy): domain Eukaryota; kingdom Metazoa; phylum Chordata; class Amphibia; order Anura; family Bombinatoridae; genus Bombina; species Bombina bombina. The sequence continues at coordinate 435,444,732 of NC_069505.1, read as the reverse complement.
AGATAGATAGATGATAGATAAAGGCAGATAGAGAGATACAGATAGATAGATAGATAGATACAGATAGATAGATAAATAGATAGATGGATGATAGATACAGGCAGATAAAGTGATACAGATAGATAGTTAAATAGATACCGGCAGATAGATACAGAGAGATAAATAGATAGATAGATGATAGATACAGGCAGATAGAGAGATACAGATAGAGAGATAGATAAATAAATAGATACAGACAGATACGGATAGATAGAAGGATACAGGCAGATAGATATGGATAGATACAGGCAGGTAGCTATATACATATAGATACATATAGATATATATAGATAGATACAGATAAATAGATAGATAAATATATAGATGGATGATAAATACAGGCAGATAGCTACAGATAGATAGATTGATAGATACAGGCAGATAGAGAGATACAGATAGATAGATAGATAAATAGATACATGCCGATAGATACAGATAGATAGCTAGATAGATAGATGATAGATACAGGCAACTAGATAGATACAGATAGATAGATAGATGATAGATACATGCAAATAGATAGATATAGATAGATATATAGATAGATAAATAGATGGATGATAGATACAGGCAGATAGAGTGATACAGATAGATATATAGATAGATAGATAAATAGATACCGGCAGATAGATACAGATAGATAAATAGATAGATAGATGATAGATACAGGCAGATAGATATGGATAGATAGATACAGGCAGATAGCTATATACAGATAGATACAGATAGATAGATAGATACAGATAGATAGATGGATAAATATATAGATGGATGATAGATACAGACAGATATCTACAGATAGATAGATAGATAGATACAGGCAGATAGAGAGATATATAGATACAGGCCAATAGATACAGATAGATAGATGATAGATACAGGCAAATAGATAGATACAGATTAGGTAGATAGATAGATATATAGATAGATGATAGATACAGGCAAATAGATAGATACAGATAGATAGATAGATGATAGATACATGCAAATAGATAGATACAGATAGATAGATAAGGATAGATGGATAAATAGATAGATACAAATTGATAGATAAATAGATACAGGCAGATAGATACAGATAGATAGATTGATGGATACAGGCAGATAGATACAGATAGATAGCTAGATAGATGGATAGATGATAGATACAGGCAAATAGATAGAGATAGATAGATAGATGATAGATACAGATAGATAGATAGGTCACACACAACACAATTCGCAGCGCTGGTGGTTGATGTAAGCCACCGAGGATATATTGTTTGATTGGAATCTGATTAACTGGGACTAACCCAGAAGAGGCCAAGCCTTCAGAGCATTGTATATTGCCTGAAGATCCAAAATGAGATCAGGAGGGAGCTTTACCTCCTGAGATCAGATGCCCTGTGCCTTCCTGGCACCCCAAATGGCTCCCCATCCTGACAGACTCGCAACCTCAGTCACAATCACCCAGGATGGTCTTGAGACGGACGTCCCTCAGGACAAGTGATGCGGACAAAACCACCAAGAGAGTGATTCTCCCGATTGGTTGTCCAGAGAAATCTGTTGAGACAGATCCGAATGATCGCCGTTCCACTAGTTCAGAATGTGCAGTTGCAACAGTCTGAGGTGAAACCTGGCAAAGGAAATTATGTCCAAGTTGGACACCATGAGACCAATCACCTCCATACACCGAGCCACAGATGGCCTTAAGGAGATCTGGAGGGCAAGACATGTTGAAGCTAGCTTGCAACGTCTCTGGTCTGGAAATATTCTCATGTCTATGGAAACTATTATAGTACCCGAGAATTCTACCCTGGTACTTGATACAAGAGAACTCTCTCTAGATTATCTGCCATCCATGGGATCGAAGAAGACAGAGGGGATATTTCGAATGGTCCACTCTTCAAAAAAATTCTTAAGCTAGACCAAACGGAAGGGCAATAAACTGGTCCAGGAATGCAAACCTTAGGAACTGGAAGGGGTCCCTGAGGATTGGTACGAGAAGGGAGCATCCTTCAGATCTATCGTGGTCATGAACTACACCTCTCAAACGAGGGGAAGAATGGACCTTATTGTCTCCATCTTAAACGGGGTGACATTTAAAAACCTGCTTAAGCACTTTAGGTCCAGAATTGGACAGAAGGTTCCTTCCTTCTTAGGGACCACGAAAAGGTTTGAATAGTGTCCCAAACCTCTCACTGCGATAGGCTCCAGGACAATAACTCCTAGAGGACAGATCCCGTACACACCCCAGAAAGGCTTCCCTCCTTTCTGGTCAGGAAGACAGGAGGAATCTGCCCTTGGGTGGCTGAGACTTAAAACCCTGTAACCCTGAGCTATGACCTCCAGGACCCATGGATCCTGCACATCCCTGAACCAAGCAAATGAAAAGAGCGACATACTGCCCCTACACGATCCAGAAGAGGACCGGGGACTGTCCATTCATGCTGACGTAGACTCGGCAGGCTTCTTGCTCTGCTTGGATTTATTCCAGGACTGAGCCAGCTTCCAAGAGATCTTGGTTTGCTCTGGCTTAGTGGAGGACCACTGACACTGGCATTTTATCAGAATAAAAAGAACGAAAATCTTCCTTTAGATTAGTTTATATACTCTTGCGGTAGGAGGGCACCCTTGCCCCCTGTAACCGTAGAGATAATTGAGTCCAGGTCTGGACAAGACAAAATCATTCCCTTAAAGGGAGGGAAGAAGTCTAGACTTAGAAGTCATATCCGCAGACCATGACTTCAGCCAGAGCCCGACGGGCCTGAACAAAAAAAGCTGAAGTTAGCATTCAAGCGAATAAACTGCCTAATAGCAGAACAGATAAAAGAATTAACAACCCTCAAGGCCGTAAATCTTTTCTGAGCAACGTCGAGGGGATCCTCCACCCCGATCAAATCCTATAAGGAGTCACACCAGAAAGTAGTTTCTCCAGTAACCGTGGCAACAGTCGCCGGTTGAAACAAATATCCCGTATATTGAAACATCTTTCTTAGCAGAGTTTACATCTTTTATCCATGGGCTCTTCAAATGAAGAACTATTCTCAAGCGGGATAGTAGTACGTTTAGCAAGGGTGAAGATAGCGCCATCCCTTTTAGGGACAGAACCTCGCAACTCCATTGAGAGTCCAGGACCGGGAACGATTTGTTAAAGGGAGAAGAGAGGTAAAAGGAATCCAATCCTTTCCCATTCATTCTTAATAATGTTCGCCATCTAACAGGAGCAGGGAAGGATAAGGTACCACCCTGTCCTCAAACTCTATCCAATTTAGGAATTAAATGTTCATCGGGCAATTTGGCCTCTGGAACCTCTGAATTCGCCAAAAACTTCCTTTAGAAGAAAGCGCAAATTCCTAAACTAAAGTCTGGTTCCTCCGCAGCCGGAGGTTTAGAGGCAGCAGACTCTGACCCAGAATGTTCATACTCTGAAGTCTCAGAAAGAACTTCATCCTCGGATAACCCACAGTTAAATCCAATAAATTATCTGATGTACTCTGGGAAGAAGTGCAATATGTAACCGTTCGCTTGCACTTAGCAGGGCGAGGTAAAGCATTAAAAGCTGCAGACACCGCCGTCTGAACTGCGCAGTAACGTCTGGTGAAACAAGGCCCCCTCCAGATAGAGGATGAAGTTCTTTCTGAGACTTCAGAGTATGAACATTCTGGGTCAGAGTCTGCTGCCTCTAAACCTCCGGCTGCGGAGGAACCAGACTTTAGTTTAGGAATTTGCGCTTTCTTCTAAAGGAAGTTTTTGGCGAATTCAGAGGTTCCAGAGGCCAAATTGCCCGATGAACATTTAATTCCTAAATTGGATAGAGTTTGAGGACAGGGTGGTACCTTATCCTTCCCTGCTCCTGTTAGATGGCGAACATTATTAAGAATAAATGGGAAAGGATTGGATTCCTTTTACCTCTCTTCTCCCTTTACGGGAAACTGCATGTGTAGAGATATAACAATGTAGGGTACGCACCTCACTGGACAACAACTCCTCAGAGGTGGACGGCTCCGTGGTATCAAACATGTTTGATATTATCACATTATCAAAGCATATGTAACATGAGAGGGCGGAACTAAGGCCTCCTCACAATATAAACAGGAATTACTCAATAGGAATAGTGCCCTCTAAAGTAACAGAATCCTCCATCGCTAGTGCAATAACCGGAGAACTATAGAAATAAAACATCTTATTTTATTAAAAAAAACGGCACCCTTATACCCCAATGGCTGGGGCACTCACCACCTCCTATGACCCAGACAGTACAGAGATTTATGACTCCTCTCTGATAGACACCCGGGAATGAATTACATAGTGCACAATGCAGGACCGTCCCTGCTATGAAAAAGCGCGCCAAGCTTGTAAGCTGCATGGCTCTCAAAGTGAAAGTGAAACCTGTATATTTCATAACAGCTTATGAGCCCATAACATCTCACACATAAAAGCAGCATAAAATCAAATAAACATATAAGATTATTCCCCCCTGTTCAATAATCCCCCTAAGGAGATATTAACCCTTGATTCTATAAAGATAAAAGGAGTCATACTGTGACTCTGTCTTCTTGCGTTATCATACATGAATAAAATATGAAACGATCTAGCAAGAATCTACGCCGTGGAACAGGAACACAGCCCTTCAAATTTGACAGTATTGTAGCATCGCTTCTGACATGGACCTGAGTGACGAAAGCAGGCAGTGAAACTCGTCAACGCTGATTGCCTATGGAGCTGTTAATATGAGTCAGGACGGTTTCACAGAAAGACTCTCCCTGCATCTCCAGACTCTTTCATCCATGCTCTCACTGATAGGCTGACAGGACTATTTAAAACTCCAGTCCCATTCTGAAGAGTACTACCCTCCATAAGAGACTACTCCGAAATCTTCTAACACTTCTCTGCCAACCTCCTGTGAAGAAAGAATGACTGGAGTTATGAGGAAGTGGGGGAGTATTTAAGTCTTTGGCTGGGGTGTTTTTGCGTCCTCCTGGTGGCCAGGTTCAGTATTTCCCACAAGTAAGGATTGCAGCTGTGGACTCTTACTATATTACGATGGAAATCCAAAAATACATGAATTCACAATAAATGATACGCTAGAAGCACATGTATATCATATTCGTGTGTTACCAGTCCTTTGTAAGGAAAAGGCAGAGTCCAATTTAGAACGAAACTCCTTTTCCAAAGGGCATTTTTTCCAGTCAATCAATATAACCCTCTGCTTCCCTGCTTCCACTTCTTGTAGGGTGCTGCCGTATTCAGAGGCGTGCTGCTTACACTTTCACATTGTAGATATCTATATAAAACAGAAGAAAGAGACTCAACCCCACATCAAGGTAGTAAAACACTTTAATCCAATGAAAACAGTTGAAAACACTTACAAAATGTGTGTATACATTCGCAATTACATCTGTCACAAAGACTGCAGTCGTCATTCACTGGATCCAACAACCGGACCTCCAGGATTTAGAACATACGGACCCCTTTGTCATCTGCACCTGTGACAGCTTACAATTCACCTTCCTCTACGTGTTTGTTTGCCTCTATGCAAACTTTTTCAAGGTGGCATTACTGCGATAGATAGAGGATAGATAGATAGATAGATACAGGCAGATAGATAGATACAGATAGATATATAGATAGATAAAGACAGAATAGGATAGCTAGAAAGATAGGGAGACAGGGAGACAGATAGATAGATAGATAGATAGATAGATAGATAGATAAACTATCCAAAGCAACATCCCAACACCAACCTGCAATATTCCAACAACAGGCCCAGTTACTCCCTCTGCCACCCTCTGCATCTTCCATCCAGCCACTGAGAATGAAGTTTCTTCCTTACTATCTTCCTCACGCCTCACTACCTGCCAGCTCAACCCTATCCCTTCCCATCTAATACCCTCCCTGTCTTCCACCCTCACTCCTGCTCTAACCCACATCTTCAACCTATCTCTCTCTACCAGCTCATTCCCATCTTCTTTCAAACACGCAAAAGTCACTCCCATACTCAAAAAACCCTCCCTCGACACTAATTCTCCTGAAAGCTACCGCCCCATATCACTGCTTCCACTAGCATCAAAACTCCTTGAAAAACTAGTTTACAATCGCCTAACCCACTTCCTGTACACTAACTCTTTGCTTGACCCCCTGCAATCTGGATTACGCGACAAACACTCAACTCAGACTGCCCTTACCAAGGTTACTCACGATATTCTCTCTGCTAAAAATAATGACCACTACTCTATACTTATCTTATTTGACCTCTCAGCTGCCTTCGACACAGTTGTCAACCCCCTCCTCCTACAGACCCTTAGCTCTTTTGGCCTCTGACACTGCTCTTTCCTGCATTCCTCCTATCTTTTTCACAGGCCTTTTTCTGTGTCATTTGCCAGTGACTCCTCCTCTCCTATGCCTCTGTCTGTTGGAGTACCTCAAGGATCTGTTCTGGGTCCTCTACTCTTCTCCATCTATACTTCTTCGCTGGGTAAACTTATCAACAGTTATGGCTTCAAATATCACCTCTATGCTGATGACACCCAGATCTACCTCTCCACCCCTGCTCTCTCTCCCTCTGTCCTTTCTCATGTCAGCGACTGCTTATCTGGTATTTCTTCCTGGATGGCCTCTCACCACCTAAAGATTTACATGTCCAAGACTGAGCTCCTTCTTATATCCCCCTCTAGCTCTACGCCGACTTCTGACTTCTCTATCCCTGTTGACGGCATCACCATTTCCCCATCGCCCCAAGTCCGCTGCCTCTGAGTCACACTTGACTCAAATCTATCCTTCGTCCCCCATATCCAATCGATTTCGACATCCTACCGCAACCATCTACGCAATATTTCAAAGATTCGCCCTTTTCTAAGCGCTGACATCACAAAGCAAATAATCCACTCCCTTGCTATTTCCCGACTTGACTACTGCAATAACCTACTTGCTGGCCTTCCTCTTTCCCACCTCTCCCCCCTTCAATCCATTCTAAATGTTCTGCAAGGCTGATCGACCTTTCCCATCGCTCTGTATCAGCTGCACCTCTCTGCGAGTCCCTTCATTGACTCCCCATTCACAGCAGAATTAAATTCAAAATTCTCACCCTTACACACAAAGCTCTCACCAACGCCGCTCTCCGCTACCTATCCACTCTAATACACAAGTATACTCCAGCCCGTCCACTAAGATCCAACAATGACCTGCTCCTTACATCCGCAAATATCGCCTCCTCTCATTCTAGACTGCAGGACTTCTGTCGTGCAGCACCTACCCTCTGGAACACTCTCCCTCATGCTGTTAGGCTTTGCCCTAATCTGTCTTCCTTTAAATGTTCCCTGAAGACTTTTCTGTTTAGGGAAGCCTACCACCCAACTCAATAATAAATTAATTTAACTTACCTAACATTCCCTTCATCTAACTCTGTATTAACATCTTTCCCAATCTTGCAGTCCTCACCTCCTGTTTCTCAACCTCCTACCCTTCTAGATTGTAAGTTCCCACGGGAATAGGGCCCTCAATCCCTCCTGTATGTGTTTGTAAATTTTGTCCTGTCTCTTACAAGTCTTGTATTGTTTTATTTAAATGAATTGTATCCATGGACAGCGCTGCAGAATATGTTGGTGCTTCATAAAAAAAGTATATAATAATAATAATTGTGGTCCTAGTTGTGAGCAGCTGCCATTTGGAGTTTCTGCACTTAATTTTCTCCTAGACTACAAGTTTTGTGGTATGGTGCGGTATGGCTATAACGCTGAAAAATTGGCCATTGTGCATGGAATGGCAGGTCTCCTGTATTACAAGTCGCGGCGGTATAGTTATACAGCAAGCACTTTAGTTTGTAATGCAACTCTCTATTTCACACTCAAAAAATTACGTTTGAGTGCGGGATTTCCATAGCCCTGTATTACAGGTTGTGCGGTCCAACTAAAATGCTAGCGTTATGATCTATACCGCCGCGATCCGACACCAGTAGTTATGGATTTTGCGAAACAAAAATGTTTCATAAAACTCATAACTAAATTGTTACAAAGTACACTAACACCCCTAAACTACCTATTAACCCCTAACCCGCTACCCACGCAAATACTATATTAAACCCTAATCCGCCACCCACCCTCATAGCCAACACGATATATAAAGCTATGAACCCCTAATCCGACGCCCCCCCCCCATATCGCTACTACTATAATAAACCTATTAACCTCTAAACCACCGGCCCCCATAAAACAATTACTATAATAAACCTATTAACCCAAAAACCGCAGGCCCCCCACATTGCTTCTACTATACAATGTCTGTATGTTATCTCTGCACAATGCCTGTATGTTATCCCTGCACAATGTCTGTATGTTATCCCTGTACAATGTCTGTATGTTATCCCTGCACAATGTCTGTATGTTATCCCTGCACAATGCCTGTATGTTATCCCTGCACAATGTCTGTATGTTATCTCTGCACAATGTCTGTATGTTATCTCTGCACAATGTCTGTATGTTATCTCTGCACAATGCCTGTATGTTATCCCTGCACAATGTCTGTATGTTATCCCTGCACAATGCCTGTATGTTATCCCTGCACAATGTCTGTATGTTATCTCTGCACAATGTCTGTATGTTATCCCTGCACAATGTCTGTATGTTATCCCTGTACAATGTCTGTATGTTATCCCTGCACAATGTCTGTATGTTATCCCTGCACAATGCCTGTATGTTATCCCTGCACAATGTCTGTATGTTATCTCTGCACAATGTCTGTATGTTATCTCTGCACAATGTCTGTATGTTATCTCTGCACAATGCCTGTATGTTATCCCTGCACAATGTCTGTATGTTATCCCTGCACAATGCCTGTATGTTATCCCTGCACAATGTCTGTATGTTATCTCTGCACAATGTCTGTATGTTATCCCTGCACAATGTCTGTATGTTATCCCTGCACAATGTCTGTATGTTATCCCTGCACAATGTCTGTATGTTATCCCTGCACAATGTCTGTATGTTATCCCTGCACAATGTCTGTATGTTATCCCTGCACAATGACTGTATGTTATCCCTGCACAATGCCTGTATGTTATCCCTGCACAATGCCTGTATGTTATCCCTGCACAATGTCTGTATGTTATCTCTGCACAATGTCTGTATGTTATCCCTGCACAATGTCTGTATGTTATCCCTGCACAATGTCTGTATGTTATCCCTGCACAATGTCTGTATGTTATCCCTGCACAATGTCTGTATGTTATCCCTGCACAATGTCTGTATGTTATCCCTGCACAATGTCTGTATGTTATCCCTGCACAATGTCTGTATGTTATCCCTGCACAATGCCTGTATGTTATCCCTGCACAATGTCTGTATGTTATCCCTGCACAATGTCTGTATGTTATCCCTGCACAATGTCTGTATGTTATCCCTGCACAATGTCTGTATGTTATCTCTGCACAATGTCTGTATGTTATCCCTGCACAATGTCTGTATGTTATCCCTGCACAATGTCTGTATGTTATCCCTGCACAATGTCTGTATGTTATCCCTGCACAATGTCTGTATGTTATCCCTGCACAATGTCTGTATGTTATCTCTGCACAATGTCTGTATGTTATCCCTGCACAATGTCTGTATGTTATCCCTGCACAATGTCTGTATGTTATCCCTGCACAATGTCTGTATGTTATCCCTGCACAATGTCTGTATGTTATCCCTGCACAATGCCTGTATGTTATCCCTGCACAATGTCTGTATGTTATCCCTGCACAATGTCTGTATGTTATCCCTGCACAATGTCTGTATGTTATCCCTGCACAATGTCTGTATGTTATCCCTGCACAATGTCTGTATGTTATCTCTGCACAATGTCTGTATGTTATCCCTGCACAATGTCTGTATGTTATCCCTGCACAATGTCTGTATGTTATCCCTGCACAATGTCTGTATGTTATCCCTGCACAATGTCTGTATGTTATCCCTGCACAATGCCTGTATGTTATCCCTACACAATGTCTGTATGTTATCCCTGCACAATGTCTGTATGTTATCCCTGCACAATGTCTGTATGTTATCCCTGCACAATGTCTGTATGTTATCCCTGCACAATGTCTGTATGTTATCCCTGCACAATGTCTGTATGTTATCCCTGCACAATGTCTGTATGTTATCCCTGCACAATGTCTGTATGTTATCCCTGCACAATGTCTGTATGTTATCCCTGCACAATGCCTGTATGTTATCCCTACACAATGCCTGTATGTTATCCCTGCACAATGTCTGTATGTTATCCCTGCACAATGTCTGTATGTTATCCCTGCACAATGTCTGTATGTTATCCCTGCACAATGTCTGTATGTTATCCCTGCACAATGTCTGTATGTTATCCCTGCACAATGTCTGTATGTTATCCCTGTACAATGTCTGTATGTTATCCCTGCACAATGTCTGTATGTTATCCCTGCACAATGTCTGTATGTTATCCCTGCACAATGTCTGTATGTTATCCCTGCACAATGTCTGTATGTTATCCCTGCACAATGTCTGTATGTTATCCCTGCACAATGTCTGTATGTTATCCCTGTACAATGCCTGTATGTTATCCATGTACAATACCTGTATGTTATCCCTGCATAATGCCTGTATGTTATCCCTGCACAATGCCTGTATGTTATCCCTACACAATGCCTGTATGTTATCCCTGCATAATAATTGTATGTTATCCATGCACAATGTCTGTATGTTATCCCTACACAATACCTGTATGTTATCCCTACACAATACCTGTATGTTATCCCTACACAATGCCTGTATGTTATCCCTGCACAATGTCTGTATGTTATCCCTACACAATGTCTGTATGTTATCCCTGCACAATGTCTGTATGTTATCCCTGTACAATGCCTGTATGTTATCCATGTACAATACCTGTATGTTATCCCTGCATAATGCCTGTATGTTATCCCTGCACAATGCCTGTATGTTATCCCTACACAATGCCTGTATGTTATCCCTGCATAATAATTGTATGTTATCCATGCACAATGTCTGTATGTTATCCCTACACAATACCTGTATGTTATCCCTACACAATGCCTGTATGTTATCCCTGCACAATGTCTGTATGTTATCCCTGCACAATGCCTGTATGTTATCCCTACACAATACCTGTATGTTATCCCTACACAATGCCTGTATGTTATCCCTGCACAATGTCTGTATGTTATCCCTACACAATGCCTGTATGTTATCCCTGCACAATACATGTATGACTGAGTGAGGATAGTATAAAATATTTCTTATAATTACAAATCTCTGCAGCTTGTGTAGATGACTTTGGGACCATTTGATTGCAGCATAAAACCCCCACATTGGGAATGTATTATACATGGGCACATAATGCATTTAATGTAACTTAGTGCCAGATGTTATATAACACACATAGGAAGAGGATTAATAGCTAAAAAGGAAGAAATGTCATGAAAAATGTATTTGAATAATTGAACTTCTCAGTATAAGTGTTGCACAGAAGCATTTGCCATGAAGTGAGCAGATCTCATCTCACTAACCAGCACAACTTTATGGGTGAGATTACATATGCGGTGCAGGCTTCAGCGCAACTGATGGAACCCGCGTCGCCCGTAAATTCCGCCAGGGATTCACATAAACTGTGCCGGCAGTTCATATACTGCTCTAAGTCGGATAAACTGGCGATGTTCAGAAATGTGCGTAATTTCACATTTCTGAAGTCGCCAGTGACTTACGGCAGTAAATAAACTGGCAGCATAAGAAAAAAAAAAATATTACATCGCCCGTAAAAGTCTAACCCGCCTCCCAAGAAAAAACCTGACACGTCAAAACCCCTATAACCGCCATCGCCCCACATCTTAAATAATAATTAATGTATTAACCTCTAAACCGCCACCCCCCCCACGACGCGATATACCTAATAAATTTGATTAACCCCTAATCCACCAACCCAACATCTACTTAATACATGTATTAACCCCTAATCCGCCATTCACCCACAAAGCAAATAACCTAAAGTATTAACCCCTAATCTGCCATCCCCCACATCGCAAAGTATCTAATTACACTGTTAACCCCTAAACTGCCACCCCCACAACGCAATAATACTAATTACACTATTAACCCCTAAACCGCCACCCCCCACAACGCAATAAACCTAATTAAACTATTAACTCCTAAACCGCCATCCCTCCACAATGCAAATAACTAATTTACTCACTAAGCCCCCTAAATTAACCCCAATTACATAAAATAAAAAATACTAAGTTAAAATTAAAATAAAAAATCCTAACATTACTTAAGAAAAAACTAAGAATAAATTAAAAATAAATAAATCTAAAATGACAAAAAAATAAAAAAGTCTAAAATTACAGAACAAAATAAACCAAATGAACAAAAATTAAAAAAAATTAAACCTAATCTAATACCTCTATAAAAATAAAAAGCCCCCCCAAAAAATACCCCCCTATCTCACACTAAGCTACCAATAGCCCTTAAAAGGGCCTTTTGTATGGCATTGCCCTAAGTTATCTCAAACCAAAAGTCCTTAATCCAGCACACAACGGGCCTTTGCACGCCACTCCAGAGCTCCACTCCAAACTCTGAACAAATGATAAAAGAATCCAAAACAGAGTAGCAGCAAACCAAGTATTTATTGTTTAACACAACAAAAAATGCAGCAACGTTTAGGTATTGCTACCTTAGTCAAGCTAAAGTGCATAATGACATAGATTCTATTTATACCTATCCAGCACAAGGTGGTGCTCAAGATACAAATCCATATTAACCCTTAATCTACCACAATATAGTTACCTTATAACCTAAGTTTAACACTTATCAGTTTAACAATGAATTAATAATAAAATCTAAAAAATGCTCAAAAATATTTTTTAAGCATTATTTAGATTTTATTATTAATTCATTGTTAAACTGATAAGTGTTAAACTTAGGTTATAAGGTAACTATATTGTGGTAGATTAAGGGTTAATATGGATTTGTATCTTGAGCACCACCTTGTGCTGGATGGGTATAAATAGAATCTATGTCATTATGCACTTTAGCTTGACTAAGGTAGCAATACCTAAACGTTGCTGCATTTTTTGTTGTGTTAAACAATAAATACTTGGTTTGCTGCTACTCTGTTTTGGATTCTTTTATTGCCCTAAGTTAAACAGCTCTTTTAGCTCAAAAATACAAATTAACCACTAACAGTAAACCCCCCAACCTACAAACCCCCCAAAATAAAAAACCTAACACTAAAAAAACCTAAGATACCCATTGCCCCTAAAGGGGCATTTGCATGGGCATTGTCCTTAAAATAGAAATCAGCTCTTTTGCAGACCATTAAAATAAAAAATCCCTAATCTAAAAAAAAAAAAAACACCCCAAAAAATAATAACACAGTCTAAGTCTAACCCCAAAATAGGTACACACCATTCCTGAAGTCCGGCCGTGAAGGTTTTCTTCAAGCAGCGACATCTTCATCCAGCATGGAGGATCCTCTTCATGAGATCGTCACCACACACTGAAGCTTGAACGCAAGGTACCCGTTTTATATTTGGGGTACCTTGCATTTCTATTGGATGAACATTTCAAATCAGCCAATAGGATGAGAGCTACTGAAATCCTATTGGCTCTTCAAATCAGCCAATAGGACTTAAGCAGCTCTCATTCTATTGACTGATTTGAAATGTTCAGCCAATAGGAATGCAAGGTACCCCAATATAAACCTTGCATTCAAGCTTCAGTGTGCGGCGGAGATCGCATTAAGAGGAGGATCCAAGCTGGATGTCCTCGTTGCCGCCAGTCCTGGTCAGCTCCGCCCCGACATAGCTCCGCGCCACTGGGATGAAGATAGAAGATGCCCCCGTGATGGAAGAAGATGTCGCCGCCTGGATGAAAACTTCTCGCTGCCTGGATGAAGATGGTTGCCCGGACTTCAGGAAGGGTGAGTACATTTTTTGGGGTTAGTTTTAGGTTTTATTTTTTGGGGTGGGTTTTTTTTTAGATTAGGGATTTTTTTAATGGGCTGCAAAAGAGCTGATTTCCCTTTTAAGGGCAATGGCCATACAAATGCCCCTTTAGGGGCAATGGATAGATTAGTTTTTTATAGTTAGGTCTTTTTAATTTTGGGGGGTTGCGTGGGTAGAGGGTTTTACTGTTAGGGGTTAATTTGTATTTCTTGTCGGGTAAAAGAGCTTATCACTTCAGGGCAATGCCCTAAAAAAGGCCCTTTTAAGGGCTATTGGTAGTTTAGTATTAGATTAGGTTTTTTTTTTTTATTTTGGGGGGGCTTTTTTGTTTTTATAGGGGTATAAGATTAGGTTTCATTTTTTTTATTTTGGATAATTTCGTTTATTTTTTTATCTAATCTTAGATTTTGTATTTAAATTAAATCGTAGGTTTTATTTTTTATGTAATGTTAGATGAGGATTTTTAATTTTGGTAGATTAATTTATTAGTTTACTAGTATTTTTATTTTATGTAATGGGGGTTAACTTGGGGGTGTTAGGTTGGGGCTTAGTGATTAGATTAATACTTTGCGTTGTGGGGGGACGGCGGATTAGGAGTTATAAATTTAAATAGGTACTTTGCGTTGTGGGGGGATGGCGGATTAGTGGTTAATAGTTTAAATAGGTACTTTGTGTTGTGGGTGGATGGCGGATTAGGGGTTTATAGTTTAAATAGGTACTTTGCGTTTTGGGGGGATGGTGGATTAGGGGTTAATATCTTAAATAGGTACTTTGTGTTGTGGGTGGATGGCGGATTAGGGGTTAATAGTTTAAATAGGTACTTTGCGTTTTGGGGGGGTGGCGGATTAGGGGTTAATAGTTTAAATAGGTACTTTGCGTTTTGGGGGGTGGCGGATTAGGGGTTAATAGTTTAAATAGGTACTTTGCGTTTTGGGGGGGGTGGCGGATTAGGGGTTAATAGTTTAAATAGGTACTTTGCGTTTTGGGGGGTGGCGGATTAGGGGTTAATAGTTTAAATAGGTACTTTGCGTTTTGGGGGGTGGCGGATTAGGGGTTAATAGTTTAAATAGGTACTTTGCGTTTTGGGGGGATGGTGGATTAGGGGTTAATAGCTTAAATAGGTACTTTGTGTTGTGGGTGGATGGCGGATTAGGGGTTAATAGTTTAAATAGGTACTTTGCGTTTTGGGTGGATGGCGGATTAGGGGTTAATAGTTTAAATAGGTACTTTGCGTTTTGGGGGGTGGCGGATTAGGGGTTAATAGTTTAAATAGGTACTTTGCGTTTTGGGGGGATGGTGGATTAGGGGTTAATAGCTTAAATAGGTACTTTGTGTTGTGGGTGGATGGCGGATTAGGGGTTAATAGTTTAAATAGGTACTTTGCGTTTTGGGGGGTGGCGGATTAGGGGTTAATAGTTTAAATAGGTACTTTGCGTTTTGGGGGGGTGGCGGATTAGGGGTTAATAGTTTAAATAGGTACTTTGCATTTTGGGGGGGTGGCGGATTAGGGGTTAATAGTTTAAATAGGTACTTTGCGTTTTGGGGGGGTGGCGGATTAGGGGTTAATAGTTTAAATAGGTACTTTGCGTTTTGGGGGGGTGGCGGATTAGCGGTTAATAGCTTAAATAGGTACTTTGCGTTTTGGGTGGATGGCGGATTAGGGGTTAATAGTTTAAATAGGTACTTTGCGTTTTGGGGGGGTGGCGGATTAGGGGTTAATAGCTTAAATAGGTACTTTGCGTTTTGGGGGGATGGCGGATTAGGGGTTAATAGTTTAAATAGGTACTTTGTGTTGTAGGTGGATGGCGGATTAGGGGTTAATAGTTTAAATAGGTACTTTGTGTTGTGGGGGATAGCGGGTTAAGGGTTAATAGTTTAAATAGGTACTTTGTGTTGTGGGTGGATGGCGGATTAGGGGTTAATAGTTTAAATAGGTACTTTGTGTTGTGGGGGATGGCGGATTAGGGGTTAATAGTTTAAATAGGTACTTTGTGTTGGGGGATGGCGGATTAGGGGTTAATAGTTTAAATAGGTACTTTGCGTTGTGGGGGGATGGCGGATTAGGGGTTAATAGTTTAAATAGGTACTTTGTGTTGTGGGGGGATGGAGGATTAGGGGTTAATAGTTTAAATAGGTACTTTGCGTTGTGGGGGGTTGGCGGTTTAGTGGTTAATACATTTATTTTAAGTTGCAATGTGGGGGGATGGTGGATTAGGGATTTTGACGTGTCCGGTTTATTTTTTGGAGGGGGGTTAGATTTCAATAGGAAATAGGTCTCAAAAAGCAAATTTTTCCTCTTTTACATCTAGTTGAGCTGGGTGTAATTTTTCTCAATGTATCGGCAGCCTCCGACAGTGTATTAACGGTTTGCACGGTCATTGGAAACCTGGTATTATTTATAGATTAGCAGCTTCTGATACTTTGTATGGGACACGGAAATGTTTTCGGCAGCAGGAGTCCGGTTGCCGAAATTGAGGTGTAACCACCGTTGGAAGCAGTCGGTGAACGATATTGCTTCCGACAGCATATTTATCGGTTTGCAAATGCACGCAAACCTAATTATGGCTCAATGGAAACAAGCCCAAAGTGATTGCACAGTGACCTCCCTTTTATCTACTTTGATTTGATGATTAATATTATTTTAATGCCTAATTAGAACTTTTTTGATATATATTTTTTATTTCTGCTGTACCTGCCATCATATTTTTTGCGCTAGGAGGGATATATAATTTTTACTGATATATACTGTGCATTTATAAACTTTTATGGCTAGATTACAAATGTCGCGCTAACGCTAGCACGCAAGCAATATAAAAATATTGCAGGCTTGTTTTTTGCTCGCGTGTCACAAGTTGAAAGTAAACATGTTTGCTTGAACGCAATCACATTTATCGTGCGTCTGGTTGTGGAAATTGAAGGCCTGGTGTAAAGTGTTAGGGCTAAAATGAGAAGTTGCACCAAGCACAACATAAATACGTTTTAACTGTTACACTCATATAAATACTATCTGATAAAAATGAGTCCTATAAATAAAAATAAAAAAGGTATATGGCCGTGTATTTGACTTCAAAGGGCTATAATTTATATATGCGTTAACTTGCATTTAAATTACAAGTTGAAAGTTAACGCAATCATGAGAACACAATCACATTTTACACTTAAACCTTTTGCGCAATTTAAAAGCTAATGTAAAAAAGAAGCAATATAAACCACCACCAACTCTCTGAGCTTGAATGCTAGTGCACTGTCCTTATAGCATATGTGCATATGACACTGAAAAACACATTACTTTTACTAGAAGCATTTTGGCTATTAGAAATATATTACAAAAATGCTTCTATTTCACAATGAAATTCCCCCATGCACACTTTATTTTTTACCTTTCTATCCCTTTAAAGCAGGGATGGGGAACCTTGGCCCACAACTACATTTCCCATGATGCTCAACTAGACTCTATAGTGCCTAAGCATTATGAGTAATGTAATTCTGAAACATCAGGAGGGCTAAGGTTCCCCATCCCTGCTTTAAAGAGACCCACACATATCTCTATGGTTTTGGAGCACAACCATCACTATTAAATGGCATTAATTCATTTTTAAAGTTCCGTACTAGTAAAGTAATTGTTAAATCCATTAAACTGCTACTTTGTCCTTAGAGGGACCTTTAGATGTTTATATAAAATGTTTAGTTATATGTAATAAGACAACTTTGTAATATATTTTTATTATTTATTTTGCTCCTTTTCGTGTAATTTAGCTCTGAAAATTGAGCAATTTCACCTCCCAACGAGATTTGTAAAACCCCAACTGCAATCCATCCGCCTTCAAAGCAGCCGCTCTTTTGGCCCAATAAATAAAAGAGTGACTCACCAACCATAGCCGTTCCAAACCTACAATACAAAACTGAATTGGAAATCACCACCTTCACACACCCAATTCAGGGTGAATGTACAGATGATATCTCCCAGACCCCCACCTACCAATTCCCTTAACCACACTCTCAGTCAAACCTGTAGAGGCCGCCATACCCAAGGACTGATAGAATTCTATCAGCCAATCATAATTAAGGTAGAAAAAATCCTATTGGCTGATGCAATATGATTATTTCTACCTTAATTCCGATTGGCTGATAGAATTCTATCAGCCAATCGGAATCTAAGGGACGCCATCTTGGATGACGTCACTTAAAGGAACCTTCATTCGTCGGGTAGTCGTCGGCCGAGGAGGATGCTCCGCATCGGATGTCTTGAAGATGGACCCGCTCCGCGCCGGATGGATGAAGATAGAAGATGCTGTCTGGATGAAGACTTCTGCCCGTCTGGAGGACCACTTCTGCCCGGTTGGATGAAGAGTCAACTTCTGCCCGTCTGGGGGACCATTTTGGCCCGGTTGGTTGAAGACGTCTACCGGTAAGGTGATCTTCAAGGGGTTAGTGTTAGGTTTTTTTACGGGGGTATTGGGTGGGTTTTAGAGTAGGGTTGGTTGTGTGGGTGGTGGGTTTTAATGTTGGGGGGGAATTGTAATTTTTTTTCAGGTAAAAGAGCTGATTACTTTGGGGCAATGCCCCGGAAAAGGCCCTTTTAAGGGCTATTGGTAATTTAGTTTAGGGTAGGGCTTTTTTTTATTTTGGGGGGCTTTTTTATTTTGTTAGGGGGATTAGATTAGGTGTAATTAGTTTAAAAATCTTGTAATTTGTTTATTATTTTCTGTAATTTAGTGTTTTGTTTTTTTGTACTTTAGATAATTTTATTTAATTGTAATTAATTGTATTTAATTTAGGTAATTAATTTAATTTTAGTGTAGTGTTAGGTGTAATTGTAACTTAGGTTAGGTTTTATTTTACAGGTAAATGTGTCTTTATTTTAACTAGGTAGTTATTAAATAGTTAATAACTATTTAATAACTATTCTACATAGTTAAAATAAATACAAACTTGCCTGTAAAATAAAAATAAACCCTTAGCTAGCTACATTGTAACTATTCATTATATTGTAGCTAGTTTAGGGTTTATTTTATTTGTAAGTATTTAGTTTTAAATAGGAATAATTTAGTTAATTGTAATAATTTTATTTAGATTTATTTAAATTATTTTTATGTTAGGGGTGTTAGGGTTAGGGTTAGACTTAGGTTTAGGGGTTAATAACTTTATTATAGTGGCGGCAACATTGGGGAAGGCAGATAAGGGGTTAATAAATGTAGGTAGGTGGCCGCAATGTGAGGGGCGGCAGATTAGGGGTTAATAATATTTAATATAGATAGAGAAAGGGAGACCAGTCCAAGTAATTTAATTATAGAACTCTACCTCGAGCTAGTAATAGTGCTCAGGTGATCGAAACCTTATATGAAGGAAGAAGAAGTGCAGACCCTTAAACTAATTATATATTCACAGTAATAAGTAGACATGTGCGATTCGGTTCGATTCGGAAATTCGGCAAATTCGGAGATACGGATCAAACCGAATCTCCGAATTAAAATAGTGCCGAATCTACCGAATAAATCCGAATAACTTCGGATTTATTCGGTAAATTCGGATGGCCATTGATTACACTAGTATTGTACAGTATATTAGGTTATATCACTCTGCTATGGGTTACACCTAATGTACAGTACATAATACTAGTCTAATACCACCTAACACTTACCGAAATTCCGAATTTCCGAACCGAACCGAATCCAGCAGAATTTATTAGAATTCCAAATGAATCCAAAACAAATCCAAACCGAATTTATTCGAATCAGAAACAAATCCAAACCGAATTGATTCAAATTTTTCCGAATTTGAATCGCTCTGAACCGAAATTCGAAAAAATCCGAATCGATCCGAGCCGAATTTTTTCACCATGCACATGTCTATAAGATAGAATAAATAGCAGCCAAAATTAGGTTGCTATTGGGAAAGACAGGGATTTCAGCACAACCTTTTTAAATTGCTAAGCAAGTGCAAAGCACCACAATTTGCGGTATGTATAGACTACTCAAATCCTTCACGCAAATTCCAGGGCATACAGACAATAAAAGGTACTTATAAGCAAGACACATGAACCAAATAAAATAGTACAGAGAGGCGTTATGCTTGAAACGGACTTAGCAGTCAAATTTATTAGCGTGTTAGGATTGCTGGTTTTATGTAAATATGTTAGGAATGTAAACTGACAACACCTCCACTAGAGGATGGTTACGTTCTAGACGTAAAAACTGCCACCATAGGGACCCATGAGGATCTATGTCAGTAAAACAAAGCTTTATAGATGCCTTAAGACAGTTATAGTCAGCAATCAACGTATATTAATAATGACCATCTATATTATTCATTTTAGATAGGAGCTATAAATACGCTCTTAGTATTGTGCACAATACATTGATCAGCAAACATATATATATAATCATACACTGATATTCTGGCAAAGACAGAAGAGGCTATGGGGATGAAAAACAACTCCAGTTTCAGCGGACACCACCAATATAGTAAAAGGTATCTGGTGTCATGAAACTCAGTGTCTGGATCTATGCTTAGCAGCCCCAAATCAAGTCTTACTGTGTTTTTACAGCTTGGATTAAATAGATAACATATTATCCTTAATATACACTGATATTGTGGCAAGACAAGAGAGACTATGGGGGTGAAAAGCAATTCCAGTTTCAGCGGACACCACCAATATAATAAGAGGTATCTGGTGTCATGAAAACAAAGTATCTGGATCTATGCTTAGCAGCCCCAAACCGAGTCTCTGTGTCTTTTACAGCTTAGATTAAATAGAATACATATAGACAATATCAGGAGACAGCAGCTGCACACGAGTGGTTGTTATTTATGATGGAGTGTGTAAAGCACCAGCAAAGAGTCTTAAATGCTTCCAAGTAACCAGTGCCGTGTTTCAGGTTAATATTACAAACACACTTGAAAGTCCAAAGATGAAAAGCTTGGAAATATTAGAGTTATTGAATCAACTTTTTATACAACCGTCTGTGACAGCAAACATCCTTCTTGGTGCCGTTGTTAGGCAAAATACACCAGCAAACCGGCATGGGCAACGAGGACGCCACAGCAGTCTGTCAAACAAACACGTCCACCTCCACTCCGTACGTCACTGCCGACGCGCGTTTCACCCCCCACGTGACCGCAGGATCAAAGGGATTTCCTCAGGGCAAAGCGGATACTGTGTTAAACAGCAGCCATACTATATTTCTCCTTCCCGCTGCTAATTGGATATTCCAGTCCGAACCTGCAGCCAATCAGGATAGCTTAAAACGCCACAGTCCAAATACAGACATAAAAGGAAAAGGTGAAAGATTTTAACGTGAACAATTTGTGAACGGCCAATTTTTAAGTCGTTAATGCATAAGATAAAAAAACACTTTACACGGAGTAAACATGTATATAGCAAATTACATTTTAAATTTCTTTATGTTTTAAACACTGATTTAAATGGTTTGTCAAAGCATATACTCAGATGTACATTGGTTCAGGTGTCTTGAGTAGTATGACAATTTTTTTTTTGATGATACCATTTGAACATACCTCTGAATCCTCATGATCATAAAGAAAAGAATATAGGCTTATCACTTACAAAAGCTTTAAACGTGATTAGCGAATTGAGTAAGAGAGCACAGAAATTTGACAAGCTGAGTGAAACAACCCTGGGCCATTCGATCTGCCAATTTTCCATGTTACTATTTCAGGAAAGCAGCAAATTTGAATTTTTCATTGAGCCCATTTGGCGTAACTGTCTGTAACTTGTACATCCATTCGGTTTCCTTTTTAAGGAGGACTTTATCAATGTCCCCCCCCCTCTACCGAAGAGTGAGCAAGATTCAATACCTGTTACCCTTAGGACTGAGGGGTTGCAATGGTTGTATTTCATAAAGTGATATGCCACCCCACTTTTTATGTCACCCTCCTCCGCTGCCTTAATATCGTCCCTGTGTTCAGTAACCCTGTCCTTCAACATTCGTCTTGTTTTTCCTACGTAGAAAGTCAGGCAACTGCAGGACAATAGATTACGTTTTAACAATGCATTGTCGGCGGTTGCGCGGTTCCGGTTGCAGCCGGGGGGGGGGGCGGGGGCGGAGGCGGCGGGTGCACGCGCATACGCGTGCATGCAAAATGACCGCAAGTAAAATAAAAATAAAAAATACAGAGGCAGATGCAGGGGGAGCTCTATTGTTTAGTAAGGGATCTGGGAGGGGGAGGGAAGTAGATTATTTAGGGGGGCCAGCTACACTACAGAAAACAAAGGTTTTATATAAAAAAGTTAACAAAAACTATTTTTGGGGGCAAATTGGGTACTGGCAGACAGCCAGTACCCAAGATGGCGGCAAATAGGAAGAGGGGGAGGGTTAGAGAGATGTATGTGGGGGGGGATCAGGGAGGTTGTGGGGTAAGGGGGGATCCATCACTGCACACTATATGAAAAAAAAAAAAAAAAATATTTTTATTTCAGTACTGGCAGACTTTCTGCCAGTACTTAAGATGGCGGTGACAATTGTGAGGTGGGGGAGGGAAGAGAGCTGTTTGAGGGGGGTCAGGGGGGGATCAGGGGGTGGGATGTGTCAGGTGGGAGGCTGATCTCTACACTAAAGCTAAAAATTAACCCTACAAGCTACCTAATTAACCCCTTAACTGCTAGGCATATTACAAGTGTGGTGCACAGCAGCATTTAACGGCCTTATTATTACCAAAAAGCAATGCCAAAGCCATATATGTCTGCTATTTCTGAACAAAGGGGGTCCCAGAGAAGCATTTACAACCATGTGTGCCATAATTGCACAAGCTGTTTGTAAATAATTTCAGTGAGAAACCTAAAATTTTGAACAATTTAACAGTTTTTTTTATTGGATCGTATTTGGCGGTGAAATGGTGGCATGAAATATACCAAAATGGGCCTAGATCAATAATTTGGGTTGTCTACTACACTACACTAAAGCTAAAATTAAACCTAAACGCTCCCTACAAGCTCCCTAATTAACCCCTTCACTGCTGGGCATAATACACGTGTGGTGTGCAGCAGCATTTAGCGGCCTTCTAATTACCAAAAAGCAATGCCAAAGCCATATATGTCTGCTATTTCTGAACAAAGGGGATCCCAGAGAAGTATTTACAACCATTTATGCCATAATTGCACAAGTTGTTTGTAAATAAATTCAGCGAGAAACCTAAAGTTTGTGAAAAAATTTGTGAAAAAGTCAACAATTTTTTTTATTTGATCGCATTTGGCAGTGAAATGGTGGCATGAAATATACCAAAATTGGCCTAGATCAATACTTTGGGATGTCTTCTAAAAAAAATATATACATGTTATTAGAGATTCCTGAAAGATATCAGGGTTCCAATGTAACTAGCACTCATTTTGAAAAAAAGTGGTTTGGAAATAGCAAAGTGCTACTTGTATTTTTTGCTCTATAACTTGCAAAAAAAGCAAAGAGCATGTAAACATTGGGTATTTCTAAACTCGGGACAAAATTTAGAAACTATTTAGCACGGGTGTTATTTGGTGGTTGTAGATGTGTAACAGATTTTGGGGGTCTAAGTTAGAAAAAGTGTGTTTTTTTCAATTTTTTCCTCATATTTTATATATTTTTTTATAGCAAATTATAAGATATGATGAAAATAATAGTATCTTTAGAAAGTCCATTTAATGGTGAGAAAAACGGTATATAATATGTGTGGGTACAGTAAATGAGTAAGAGGAAAATTTCAGCTAAACGCAAACACTGCAGAAATGTAAAAATAGCCATTGTCATTAAGGGTAAGAAAATTGAAAAATGGTCCGGTCATTAAGGGGTTAAAATACTGCCGAATTACCGAATAAATCCGAATTACTTCAGATTTATTCTGTAAATTCGGATGACCATGGATTACACTAGTATTGTACAGTATAAATCTAATCCCACCTAATACTTACCGAAATTCCGAACCGAACCGAATCGAACCGAATCCAGCCGAATTTAGTACATAATACAAGTCTAATCCCACCTAACACTTACCGAAATTCCGAATTCCCGAATCGAACCAAATCCAGCCGAATTTATTTGAATCCGAATGAATCCGAAACAAAACCAAACCGAATTTATTCGAATCCGAAACAAATTCGAACCAAATTGATTCAAATTTTTCCAAATTCGAATCGCTCCGAACCGAAATTAAAAAAAATCTGAATTGTTCCGAACCGAACCAAATTTTTTCGCCATGCACATGTCTAGTTTTTGTGCGGACAACATATTTACATAGAACGCAGTGTCCGCACTGAAAGCACCCCTTCACTTTTCTATGCTCCTCCAACCAGTCATTCACATTTGGACTTTTTACGAAGTGACTTTTTACTAATTTGTCCTTCAAGTTTGGAGCTCTCCTAGCAACAAGGGAAGGTTTATCACCAACTATTTTACTGATCGTTAATAATATTTAACTAGTGTTTGCGATGCGGGAGTGCCTCAGTTTAGGGGTTAATAGGTAGTTTATGGGTGTTAGTGTACTTTTTAGCACTTTAGTTAAGAGTTTTATGCTACAGCGTTGTAGTGTAAAACTCTAAACTACTGACTTTTAAATGCGGTACCAGGCTTGACAGGGGAGGGTCTACCGCTCACTTTTGGTCAGACTCGTAATACCGGCGCTATGCAAGTCCCATTGAAAATATAGGATACGCAATTGACGCAAGTGGATTTGCGGTATTTCCGAGTCTGGCCTAAAAAAGTGAGCGGTACACCTGTACCTGCAAGACTCGTAATACCAGCGGGCGTTAAAAAGCAGCGTTAGGACCTCTTAACACTGCTTTTTAACCCTAACGCACAACTCGTAATCTAGGCCAGTATGTTTTAGCACTAGATTGGAGGAGACTAAGAATTAGGATTGAAGCAGAGTAAAGGTTAGGATTATAGAATGGATAGGTTAAGTATTTGATAAGCGTTAGGGTCAGTACTGATGCATGGTTAGGGTTAGTATTAGAGCATAGATAGGGTTAGGATTGGAGCAGGGAAAGGGTTAGTACTGGTGTGTGGTTAGGGTTAGTACTAGAGTGTAGTTAGGGTTAGTACTGGAGCGTGGTTGGTACTGGAGTGTGGTTAGACTTTGTATTGGTTAGTGGCTAGGGTTAGTACTGTAGTGTGGTTAGGGCTAGTACTGTAGTGTGGTTAGTGCTAGAACTGGAGTGTGGTTAGGGTTAGTACTGTATTCGAACAGGGATTGGGTTAGTACTGGAGCGTGGTTAGGGTTATTACTGGAGTGAAGTTAGGGTTAGTACTGGAGTGTAGTTAGGGTTAGTACTGGAGCTTGGTTAGGATTAGTACTGGAGTGAAGTTAGGGTTAATACTGGAGTGTGGTTAGGGTTAGTACTGGAGTTAAGTTAGTGTTAGTACTGGAGTGTGGTTAGGGTTAATACTGGAGCGTTGTTAAGATTAGTACTGGAGTGTGGTTATGGTTAGTACTGTATCATGGTTATGGTTAGTTCTGGAGTGAAGTTAGGGTTAGTACTGGAGCATGGATCTGGTTAGTACTGTATTTAAACAGTGATTGGGTTAGAACTGGGGTGAAGCTAGGGTTAGTAATGGAGTGATGTTAGGGTTAGTACTGGAGCATGGTTAGGGTTAGCACTGGAGCGTGGTTAGGGTTAGTACTGAAGCATGGTTAGGGTTACTACTGTATTTGAACAGTGATTGAGTTAGAACTGGGGTGAAGCTAAGGTTAGTAATGGAGTCACGTTAGGGTTAGTACTGGCGTGTGGTTAGGGTTAGTACTGGAGCGTGGTTAGGGTTAGTACTGGAGTGTGGTTAGGGTTAGTACTGGTGCGTGGTTAAGGTTAGTACTGGAGCATGGTTAGTGTTACTACTGTATTTGAACAGTGATTGGGTTAGAACTGGGGTGCAGCTAGGGTTAGTAATGGAGTGATGTTAGGGTTAGTACTGAAGTGTGGTTAGGGTAGGGTTAGTACCAGAGCATAGTTAGGGTTAGTCCTGGAGTGAAGCTAGGGTTAGAACTGGAGTGTAGTTAGGGTTAGTATCGGAGTGTGGTTAGGGTTAGTACTGGAGTGAAGCTACGGTTAGTACTGGAGTATGGTTAGGGTTAGTACTGAAGTGTGGTTAGGGTTAGTACTGGAGTGTAGTTAGGATTAGTACCGGAGCATGGTTAGGGTTTGTACTGGAGTGAAGCTAGGGTTAGTACTGAAGTTTGGTTAGGGTTGGTAGTGAAGTGTGGTTAGTAGTTAGTACTGGAGTTGTGTTAGGGTTACTACCAGAGTGTGGTTAGGGTTAGTACTGGATCATGGTTAGGGTTAGTACTGGAGTGTGGTTAGGGCTAGTACTGGAGTGTGGTTAGGATTAATACCGGAGCCTGGTTAGAGTTAGTACTGGAGTGTGGTTAGGGTTAGTACTGGAGTGTGGTTAGGGTTAGAACTGGACTTTGGTTAGGATTAGTACTGGAGTGTGGTTAGGGTTAGTACTGGAGTGTGGTTAGGGTTAGTACTGGAGTGTGGTTAGGGTTAGTACTGGAGTGTGGTTAGGGCTAGTACTGGAGTGTGGTTAGGGCTAGTACTGGAGTGTGGTTAGGGCTAGTACTGGAGTGTGGTTAGGGCTAGTACTGGAGTGTGGTTAGGGTTAGTACTGGAGTGTGGTTAGGGTTAGTACGGGAGTGTGGTTAGGGTTAGTATTGGAGGGTGGTTAGGGTTAGTACTGGAGTGTGGTTAGGGTTAGTACTGGAGTGTGAAAATAAAATGTGCCAATATAAATTCTGATACAGACCATCAAAGAGTCAAATATCAAATGTAAAAAGTCATAAAGTCCTCTGAAGCAAGTGCAATCTTTGTTCTTGTTCTTATAGCTCCTCAGACCTTATCATATTCCAGAGCTTTAACTTATCTCTTAGTGTAAGCGCTTTACATAAAACACCTCCTGGTTCACAGTATACAAAATTTGAAAAACCTGGAGTAGTCCAGGGAAACGTACGTCGGAGTTAGCCGCTTACATTGACTAGTCACAAGGAAGGGTGAACATGGTCTAACGGCTGCTACCTTGAACTCGTTGTGTTTGTATGTGATCCTGTTATGTAAGGACACTGAGACAAAAAGCGTGTCCATAATGCATAAGCAGTTTTCAACCCTTAGTGACCTTTGTCTTTGTCTGTTTTAATAAATTTTGTATGCTGTGAACCAGGAGGTGTTTTATGTAAAGCCCTTACACTAAGGGCTCAATGATATATTATTCACCAGCTCAAACCTTCTTTTTCTCGTTGACACTCGCAGGGCTGCCCGGGTGCAATGATTGTAAAAAAGGGGCAGTGCCTGCAAGTTGCGAGATGGCTCCTATTAAAAGTATTGGAGCTCACTGGTTAGGGAAACTTTGCTCCTTAGAGCAAAGTTATCAGGGAGCAGGAGGAGCACTTTAAAATTAAAATCCTGCAGCCAAAATAACTCACATTATGCTGCTTTCTGCTTAAAGCATCTTACATTCACCTATATTTTAGTATGCACTTGTTTTTCTATTGGGGTTATAAGTGTTCGTATTGTGTTGAGAAAAGCTCGCCATCTTTTAGTTGGAGAGAAAAAACTGTGATATATGCAGTGCGAACATCTATATAGAATTATGCTGGGATTAGTGAGACATTGTCATATACGCCCATGGAACGCCCATGTTCAGCCCATTTTACGAAAAAAACAACAATTACGCTGTAAATTTTGTATTTATAAATTCAAATTTCTGTGTGATTTTTGCACATCCAGTGTACTACAATTACGATTTACGCTGTGCATATTTAATTTGATTTATGCCTGTGTAAATTACACACTAATTTTACTTTTTTGCTAACATACGATTTTTGGTGAAGAATTTTGTTATGATTTTTGATGCACCTTAACAATACAATTTTTCCCTGCTTATTTTTGTGTGAATGGTTCAAATATTTGTTTTGTATAATGTTTAAAATATGAATTTTGTTGTGCACATTTCATATGAAAATACAGTATATGCCCCTTAGCGAGAAACCCTGTTTTCAGGGTAAAAAATGGATTTAGATCATTCCACCAGGGAAATAGGACTGGCGAGCATTAATTAATAATCTCACCAGCCCAGAGAGCTTTCAATCATTGAGCCCTAAGAGCTAAGTTATAGCTCTGGAACACAATTATTTCTGAGGATCTATAAGAACAAAAATAAAGATTGCACTTTTTACATCAGAGGACTCTATGACTTTTTACATTTGATATTTGACTCTTTAATGGTCTGTATCAGAATTTATTTATATTGACACATTTCATTTTCACATTATTTGTATTTGTGTGTTTACCATTGTGATACATTTTATTTTTATTAGTATTAGAGTGTGGTTAGAGTTAGTACTGGGGCGTGGTTAGGGTTAGTACTAGAGTGAAGTTAGGGTTATTACTGGAGTGTGGTTATGGTTAGTACTGGAGTGTGGTTAGGGTTAGTACTGGATATGAACAGGGAATGGGTTAGTGCTGGAGTGAAGTTAGGGTTAGTACTGGAGCATGGTTAGGGTTAATACTAGAGCATGGTTAGGGTTAGTACTGGGACATGGTTAGGGTTAGTACTGAAGTGAAGTTAGGGTTAGTACTGGAGCGTGGTTAGGGTTAGTACTGGAGCATTATTAGGGTAAGTACTGGAGTGAGGTTAGGGTTTATACTGGAGTGTGGTAACAGTTAGTACTGGCACATGTTTAGTACTGGATATGAACTGGAATGGGTTAGTGCTCGAGTGAAGTTAGTACTGTAACGTGGTTAGGGTTAGTACTGGAGCCTGGTTAGGGTTAGTACTAAAGCATGGTTAGGGTTAGTACTGGGGTGTGGTTAGGGTTAGTACTGGAGTTAAGTTAGGGTTAGTACTGGAGCGTTATTAGGGTTAGTACAGGAGCGTGGTTAGGATTAGTACTGGAGTGTGGTTAGGGTTAGTACTGGAATGTGGTTATGGTTAGTACTGGAGTGTGGTTAAGGTTAGTAGTGGAGCATGGTTAAGGTTAGTACTGGAGTGTGGATAGAGTTAGTACTGGAGTGTGGTTAGGGTTATTACTGGAGTTTGGTTAGGGTCAGTACTGGATCGTGGCTAGGGTTAGTACTGGAGTGTGGTTAGGGTTAGTACTGAAGTGTGGTTAGGGTTAGTATTGAAGCATGGTTAGGGTTAGTACAGGAGCGTGGTTAGGATTAGTACTGGAGTGTGGTTAGGGTTAGTACTGGAATGTGGTTATGGTTAGTACTGGAGTGTGGTTAGGGATAGTACGGAGCATGGTTATGGTTAGTACTGGAGTGTGGTTAGGGATAGTACTGAAGTGTGGTTATGGATAGTACTGGAGTGTGGTAGGGGTTAATACTGGAGTGTGGTTAGGGTTAGTACTGGAGCGTGGTTAGGTTTAGTACTGGAGCGTGGTTAGGTTTAGTATTGGATCGTGGTTAGGGCTAGTACTAGAGCGTGGTTAGGGTTAGTACTGGAATGATGTTAGTGTTAGTACTGTGGCGTGTTTAGGGTTAGTACTGGAGTTTGGTTAGGGTTAGTACTGGGGTGAAGTTAGGGTTAGTACCGGAGCATGGTTGGGGTTAGTACTAGAGTGAAGATAGGGTTAGTACTGGAGTGTGGTTATGGTTAGTACTGGAGTGTGGTTAGGCTTAGTACTGAAGTGAAGCTAGGGTTAGTACTGGAGTGAAGCTAGGGTTAGTACTAGAGTGAAGCTAGGGTTAGTACTGGAGTGTGGCTATGGTTAGTAGTAGAGTGTGGTTAGGGTTAGTACCGGAGCGTGGTTAGGGTTAGTACTAGAGCATGGTTAGGGTTACTATTGGAGTGTTGTTAGGATTAGTACTGGAGTGTGGTCAGGGTTAGTCCTGCAGCATAGTTAGGGTTAGTACTGGAGTGTGGTTAGGGTTAGTACAGGAGTGTGGTTAGGGTTTGTACTGGAGTGTGGTTAGGGTTAGTACTGGAGTGTGGTTAAAGTTAGTACTGGAGCATGGTTAGGGTTAGTACTGGAGTTTGTTTAGGATAAGCACTGGAGTGAAGCTAGGGTTAGTAGTGGAGTTTGGATAGGGTTAGTACTAAAGTGAAGCTAGGTATAGTAGTAGTGTGGTTAGGGTTAGTATTGAAGTGTGGTTAGGGTTAGTACCAGAACATGGTTAGTGTTAGTACTGGAGTGAAGCTAGGGTTAGTACTGGAGTGTGGTTAGGGTTAGTACTTGAGTGAATCTAGGGTTAGTACTAGAGTTTTGCTAGGGTTAGTACTGGAGTGAAGCTAGGGTTAGTACTGGAGTGTGGTTAGGGTTAGTACTGGAGTGTGGTTAGGGTTAGTACTGGAGTGTGGTTAGGGTTAGTACCAGAGCGTGTTTAGGGTTAGTACCGGAGTAAAGTTAGGGTTAGTACTGGAGCATTGTTAGGGTTAGTACTGGAGTGAGGTTAGGGTGGTACTGGAGTGACTTTAGGGTTAGTACTCGAGTGTGGTTAGGTTTAGTACTGGAGTGAAGTTAGGGTTAGTAAGGGAGCATGGTTAGGGTTAGTACTGGAGCGTGGCTAGGGTTAGTACTGCAGTGAAGTTAGGGTTATTACTGAAGTGTGGTTAGGGTTAGTACTGGAACATGGTTAGTACTAGATATGAACAGGGAATAAGTTAGGGCTGAAGTGAAGTAAGTACTGGAAGGTGGTTAGGTTAGTAATGGGGCGTGGTTAGGGTTAGTACTGGAGCGTGGTAAGGGTTAGTACTGGAGCGTGGTTAGGGCTAGTACTGGAGTGAAGTTAGGGTTATTACTGGAGTGTGTTTAGGGTTAGTACTGGAACGTGGTTAGTACTGGATATGAACAGAGAATGGGTTAGTGCTGGAGTGAAGTTTGTACTGTAATGTGGTTAGGGTTAGTAGTAGAGCCTGGTTAGGGTTAGTACTGGAGTGTGGTTAGGGTTAGTACCGGGCGGTGGTTAGGGTTAATAACAGAGAGTAGCTAGGGCTAGTGCAGGAGCGTGGTTAGGGTTAGTACTGGAGTGTGGTTAGGGTTAGTACTGGAGTGTGGTTAGGGTTAGTACAGGAGCGTGGTTAGAGTAAGTACTCTAGTGTAGTTAGGGTTAGTATTGTAGTGTGGTTAGGGTTAGTATTGTAGTGTGGTTAGGTTTAGTAATAGAGTGAATCTAGGGTTAGTACTGGAGTGTGAATAGGGTTAGTGCTGGAGCGTGGCTACGGTTAGTACTGGAGTGTAGTAAGGGTTAGTACTTGAGTGTGGTTAGGGTTAGTACTGGAGCATGGTTAGGGTTAGTACTGGAGTGTGGCTACGGCTAGTACTGGAGTGTGGTTAGGGCTATTACTGGAGTTTGGTTAGGGTTAGTACTTGAGTGTGGATAGGGTTAGTATTGTAGCATGGTTAGGGTTAGTACAGGAGCGTGGATAGGTTTAGTACTGGAGTGTGGTTAGGGTTAGTACTGGAATGATTTTAGGGTTAGTACTAGAGTTTGGTTAGGGTAAGTACTGGTGTGAAGCTAGGGTTAGTACTGGAGTCTGGTTAGGGATAGTACTGGAGTGTGTTTATGGTTGGTACTGGAGTGTGGATAGCGTTAGTACTGGATCGTGGTTAGGGTTAATACTGGAGCGTGGTTAGGGTTAGTACTGGAGCGTGGTTAGGGTTAGTACTGGATCGTGGTTAGGGTTAATACTGGATCGTGATTAGGGTTAGTATTGGAACATGGTTAGGGTTAGTACTGGAGTTTGGTTAGGTTAGGGTTAGTACTGGAGTGTGGTTAGGGTTAGTACTGGAGTGTGGTTAGGGTTAGTACTGTAGCATTTTTAGGGTTAGTACTGGAGTTTGGTTAGGGTTAGTACTGAAATGAAACTAGGGTTAGTACCGAAGCATGGTTGGGGTTAGTACTGAAGTGAAGCTAGGGTTAGTACTGGAGTGTGGTTATGGTTAATACTGGAGCGTGGTTATGGTTAGTAGTAGAGTGTGGTTAGGGTTAGTAGTAGAGTGTTGTTAGGGTTAGTACCAGATAGTGGTTAGGGTTAGTACTGCAGCATGGTTAGGGTTAGTACAGGAGTGTTGTTAGGATTAGTATTAGAGTGTGGTTAGGGTTAGTCCTGCATCATGGTTAGGGTTAGTACTGGAGTGTGGTTAAGGTTAGTACTGGAGCGTGGTTAGGGTTAGTACTGGAGTTTGGTTAGGGTTAATACTAAAGTGAAGCTAGGGATAGTACTGGAGTGTGGTTAGGGTTAGTATTGAAGTGTGGTTAGGGTTAGTACTGGAGTGTGGTTAGGGTAGTACCAGAGTGTGGTTATGGTTAGTACTGGAGTGAAGCTAGGGTTAATACTGGAGTTTTGTTAGGGTTAGTACTGGAGTGAAGCTAGGGTTAGTACTGGAGTGTGGTTAGGGTTAGTACTGGAGTGTGGTTAGGGTTAATACCAGAGTGTGGTTAGGGTTAGTACTGGAGTGAAGCTAGGGTTACTACTGGAGTGTGGTTAAGGTTACTACTGGAGTGTGGTTAAGGTTACTACTGGAGCATGGTTAGGGTTAGTACTGGAGTGTGGCTAGGGCTAGTACTGGAGTGTGGTTAGGGCTATTACTGGAGTTTGGTTAGGGTTAGTACTTGAGTGTGGATAGGGTTAGTATTGTAGCATGGTTAGGGTTAGTACAGGAGCGTGGATAGGTTTAGTACTGGAGTGTGGTAAGGGTTAGTACTGGAATGATTTTAGGGTTAGTACTGGAGTTTGGTTAGGGTAAGTACTGGAGTGAAGCTAGGGTTAGTACTGGAGTCTGGTTAGGGATAGTACTGGAGTGTGGTTATGGTTAGTACTGGAGCGCGGTTAGGGTTGGTACTGGAGTGTGGATAGCGTTAGTACTGGATCGTGGTTAGGGTTAGTACTGGAGCGTGGTTAGGGTTAGTACTGGAGTGTGGATAGCGTTAATACTGGATCGTGGTTTTGGTTAGTACTGGATTGTGGTTAGGGTTAGTACTGGAGTGTGGTTAGATTAAGTTCTAAGAGTGTGGTTAGGGTTAGTATTGGAACATGGTTAGGGTTAGTACTGGAGTGTGGTTAGGGTTAGTACTGGAGTGTGGTTAGGGTTAGTACTGTAGCATTTTTAGGGTTAGTACTGGAGTTTGGTTAGGGTTAGTACTGAAATGAAACTAGGGTTAGTACCGAAGCATGGTTGGGGTTAGTACTGGAGTGAAGCTAGGGTTAGTACTGGAGTGTGGTTATGGTTAATACTGGAGCGTGGTTATGGTTAGTAGTAGAGTGTGGTTAGGGTTAGTAGTAGAGTGTTGTTAGGGTTAGTACCGGATAGTGGTTAGGGTTAGTCCTGCATCATGGTTAGGGTTAGTACTGGAGTGTGGTTAGGGTTAGTACAGGAGCGTGGTTAGTGTTAGTACTGGAGTGTGGTAAGGGTTAGTACTGGAGCGTGGTTAGGGTTAGTACTGGAGTTTGGTTAGGGTTAATACTAAAGTGAAGCTAGGGATAGTACTGGAGTGTGGTTAGGGTTAGTATTGAAGTGTGGTTAGGGTTAGTACTGGAGTGTGATTAGGGTAGTACCAGAGTGTGGTTATGGTTAGTACTGGAGTGAAGCTAGGGTTAGTACTGGAGTGTGGTTAGGGTTAGTATTGAAGTGTGGTTAGGGTTAATACTGGAGTGAAGCTAGGGTTAGTACTGGTGTTTGGTTAGGGTTAGTAGTGAAGTGTGGTTAGGTTAGTACTGGAGCGTGGTTAGTTTAATACTGGTGTGTGGTTAGGGTAGCACTTGAGTGATGTTAGGGTAAGTACTGGAGTTTGGTTAGGGTTAGTACTAAAGTGAAGCTAGGGTTAGTACTGGAGTGTGGTTAGGGTTAGTACTGGAGTTTGGTTAGGGTTAGAACTGGAGTGAAGCTAGGGTTATTACTGGAGTGTGGTTATGGTTAGTACTGGAGTGTGGTTAGGGTTAGTATCGGAACGTGGTTAGGCTTAGTACTGGAGAGAAGCAAGGGTTAGTACTGGAGTGTGGTTAGGGTTATTACTGGAATTTGGTTAGGGTTAGCACTGGAGTGAAGCTAGGGTTAGTACTGATGTTTGGTTATGGTTAGTACTGGAGTGAGGTTAGGGTTAGTAGCGGAGTGTGGTTAGGGTTAGTACTGGAGCATGGTTAGGGTTAGTACTGGAGTGTGGTTAGGATTAGTTCTGGAGTGTGGTTAGGGTTAGTCCTTCAGCATGGTTAGGGTTGGTACGGGAGTGTGGTTAGGGTTAGTACGGGAGTGTGGTTAGGGTTAGTACGGGAGTGTGGTCAGGGTAAGTACTGGAGTGAAGCTAGGGTTAGCACTGGAGTGTGGTTAAGGTAAGCACTGGAGTGTGGTTAGGGTTAGTACAGGAGCGTGGTTAGGGTTAGTACTGGAGTGAAGCTAGGGTTATTACTGGAGTGTGGTTAGGGTTAATACTGGAGTGAACCTAGAGTTTGTACTGGAGTTTGCTTAGGGTTAGTAGTGAAGTGTGGTTAGGGTTAGTACTGGAGCGTGGTTAGTTTAATACCAGTTTGTGGTTAGGGTTAGTACTGGAGTGTGGTTAGGGTTAGTACTGGAGTGTGGTTAGGGTTAGTACTGGAGTTTGGTTAGCGTTAGTACTGGAGTGAAGCTAGGGTTAGTACTGGAGTGTGGCTATGGTTACTACTGGAGTGTGGTTATGGTTAGTATCGGAACGTGGTTAGGCTTATTACTGGAGTGAATCTAGGGTTAGTACTGGAGTGAGGTTAGGGTTAGTACTGGAGTTTGGGTAGGGCTAGCACTGGAGTGTGTTTAGGGTTAGCACTAGAGTGAAGCTAGGGTTAGTATTGGAGTGTGGTTAGGTTTAGTAGCGGAGTGTGTTTAGCGTTAGTACTGGAGTGTGGTTAGGATAAGTTCTAGAGTGTGGTTAGAGTTAGTCCTGCAGCATGGTTAGGGTTAGTACTGGAGTGTGGTTAGGGTTAGTACAGGAGTGTGGTTGGGTTAGTACGGGTGTGTGGTCAGAGTTAGTACTGGAGTGTGTTTAGGGTAAGCACTGGAGTGAAGCTAGGGTTAGTACTGGAGTTTGGTTAGGGTTAGTACTGGAGTGAAGCTAGGGTTAGTACTGGAGTGTGGTAAGGGTTAGTACCAGAGCATGGTTAGGGTTAGTACTGGAGTGTGGTTAGGGTTAGTACTGGAGTGTGGTTATGGTTAGTATCGGAACGTGGTTAGGCTTATTACTGGAGTGAATCTAGGGTTAGTACTGGAGTGAGGTTAGGGTTAGTACCAGAGCATGGTTAGGGTTAGTACTGGAGTGAAGCTAGGGTTAGTACTGGAGTGTGGTTAGGGTTAGTACTGAAGTGTGGTTAGGGTTAGTACTGGAGTGTAGTTAGGATTAGTACCAGAGCATGCTTAGGGTTAGTACTGGAGTGAAGCTAAGGTTAGTACTAGAGTTTGGTTAGGGTTAGTAGTGAAGTGTGGTTAGCAGTAGTCGTGGAGCATGGCTAGGGTTAATACCGGGGTGTGGTTAGTGTAGTATAAGAGTTAAGTTAGGGTTAGTAATGGTGTGTGGTTAGGGTTGCTACTGGAATGTGGATAGGGTTAATACTGGAGCATGGTTAGGGTTAGTATTGAAATTTGGTTAGGGTTAGTACTGGATCATGGTTAGGGTTAGTACTGGAGTGTGGTTAGGGTTAGTACTGAAGTGTGGTTAAAGTTAGTATTGGAGCATGGTTAGGGTTACTACAGGAGCTTGGTTAGGTTTAGTACTGGAGTGTGGTTAGGGTTAGTACTGGATTGATTTTAGGGTTAGTACTGGAATTTAGTTAGGGTTAGTACTGGAATGATTTTAGGGTTAGTACTGGAGTTTGGTTAGGGTTAGTACTGGAGTGAGGTTAGTGTTAGTATTGAAGTGTGGTTAGGGTTAGTACTGGAGTGTGGTTAGGGTTCGTACCAGAGTGTGGTTAGGGTTAGCACTGGAGTGAAGCTAGGGTTAGTACTGGAGTGTGGTTAGGGTTAGTACTGAAGTGTGGTTAGGGTTAGTACTGGAGTGTAGTTAGGATTAGTACCTGAGCGTGGTTAGGGTTAGTACTGGAGTGAAGCTAGGGTTAGTAGTGAAGTGTGGTTAGGGTTAGTACTAGAACATGGTTCTGGTTCATACCGGGGTGTGGTTAGGGTAGTATTAGAGTGTGGTTAGGGTAGTATTAGAGTGTGGTTAGGGTTAGTACTGGAGTGTGGTTATGGTTACTACCGGAATGTGGTTAGGATTAATACTGGAGCATGGTTAGGGTTAGTACTGGAGTTTGGTTAGGGTTAGTAGTGGAATGATTTTATGGTTAGTACTGGAGTTTGGCTATATGGTTAGTACTGTAGTGAAGCTAGGGTTAGTACTGGAGTGTGGTTAGGGTTAGTACTGAAGTGTGGTTATGGTTAGTACTGGAGTGTGATTAGGGTTAGTACTGGAGCATGGTTAGGGTTAATACTATGGTGTGGTTAGGGTAGTACTAGAGTGAAGTTAGGGTTAGTAATGGAGTGTTGTTAGGTTTACTACCGGAATATGTTAGGGTCAATACAGGAGCATGGTTATGGTTAGTACTTGAGTTTGGTTAGGGTTAGTACTGGATCGTGGTTAGAGTTAGTACTGGAGCATGGTTAGGGGTAGTACAGGAGCGTGGATAGGTTTAGTACTGGAGTGTGGTTAGGGTTAGTACTGGATTGGTTTTAGGGTTAG
This sequence comes from Bombina bombina, assembly GCF_027579735.1. Classification (NCBI taxonomy): domain Eukaryota; kingdom Metazoa; phylum Chordata; class Amphibia; order Anura; family Bombinatoridae; genus Bombina; species Bombina bombina. Next base: position 435,408,127 of record NC_069505.1, on the reverse strand, counting down.
TACTGGAGTTTGGTTAGGTTTAGTACATGAATGATTTTAGGGTTAGTACTGGAGTTTGGTGAGGGTTAGTAATGGAGTGAAGTTAGTGTTAGTATTGAAGTGTGGTTAGGGTTAGTACTGGATTGTGGTTAGGGTTAGTACCAGAGCGTGGTTAGGATTACTACTGGAGTGAAGCTAGGGCTAGTACTGGAGTGTGGTTAAGGTTAGTACTGAGTGAAGCTAGGGTTAGTACTGAAGTGTGGTTACGGTTAGTACTGGAGTGAAGCTAGGGTTAATACTGGAGTGTGGTTAGGGTTAGTACTGAAGTGTGGTTATGGTTAGTATTGGAGTGTAGATAGGATTAGTACCTGAGTGTGATTAGGGTTAATACTGGAGTGAAGCTAGGGTTAGTATTAGAGTTTGATTACGGTTAGTAGTGAAGTGTGGTTAGGGTTAGTAGTGAAGTGTGGTTAGGGTTAGTACTGAAGTGTGGCTAGGGTTAGTATTGAAGCATGGTTATAGGTAGTACAGGAGCGTGGTTAGGTTTAGTACTAAGAGTGTGGTTATGGTTAGTACTGTAATGATTTTAGGGTTAGTACTGGAGTTTGGTTAGGGTTAGTACTGGAGTGAAGCTAGGCTTAGTACTGGAGTGCGGTTATGGTTAGTACTGGAGTGTTATTAGGGTTAGTACTGGAGTGTGGTTAGGGTTACTACCGGAATGTGGTTTGGGTTAATACTGGAGCATGGTTATGGTTAGTACTGGAGTGTGGTTAGGGTTAGTATTGGAGCATGGTAAGGGGTAGTACAGGAGCGTGGTTAGGTTTAGTACTGGAATGATTTTAGGGTTAGTACTGGAGTTTGGTTAGGGTTAGAACTGGAATGATTTTAGGGTTAGTACTGGAGTTTGGTTAGGGTTAGTACTTGAGTGAAGCTAGGGTTAGTACTGGAGTGTGGTTAGGGTTAGTACTGAAGTGGGGTTATGGTTAGTACTGGAGTGTGATTAGGGTAGTACCCGAGTGTGGTTAGGGTTAGTACTGGAGTGAAGCTAGAATCAGTACTGGAGTGTGGTTAGGGTTAGTAATGGAGTGAATATAGGGTTAGTACTGGAGTGTGGTTAGGGTTAGTACTGGAGTGTGGTTAGGGTTAGTACTGGAGTGTGGTTAGGGTTAGTACTGGAGAGTGGTTAGGGTTAGTAATGGAGTGAATCTAGCATTAGTACTGAAGTGTGGTAAGGGTTAGTACTGGAGTGTGGTTAGGGTTAGTACTGGAGTGTGGTTAGGGTTAGTACTGGAGTGTGGTTAGGGTTAGTACTGGAGTGTGGTTAGGGTTAGTACTGGAGCCTGGTTAGAGTTAGTACCGGAGCCTGGTAAGGGTTAGTACTGGAGTGTAGTTAGGGTTAGTAATGGAGTGTTGTTAGGTTTACTACCGGAATATGTTAGGGTCAATACAGGAGCATGGTTATGGTTAGTACTTGAGTTTGGTTAGGTTTAGTACATGAATGATTTTAGGGTTAGTACTGGAGTTTGGTTAGGGTTAGTACTGGAGTGAGGTTAGTGTTAGTATTGAAGTGTGGTTAGGGTAGTACTAGAGTGAAGTTAGGGTTAGTAATGGAGTGTTGTTAGGTTTACTACCGGAATATGTTAGGGTCAATACAGTAGCATGGTTATGGTTAGTACTGGATTGTGGTTAGGGTTAGTACTGGATTGGTTTTAGGGTTAGTACTGGAGTTTGGTTAGGTTTAGTACATGAATGATTTTAGGGTTAGTACTGGAGTTTGGTTAGGGTTAGTACTGGAGTGAGGTTAGTGTTAGTATTGAAGTGTGGTTAGGGTTAGTACTGGATTTTGGTTAGTGTTAGTACCAGAGCGTGGTTAGGATTACTACTGGAGTGAAGCTAGGGTTAGTACTGGAGTGTGGTTAAGGTTAGTACTGAGTGAAGCTAGGGTTAGTACTGAAGTGTAGTTATGGTTAGTACTGGAGTGAAGCTAGGGTTAATACTGGAGTTTGGTTAGGGTTAGTACTGAAGTGTGGTTATGGTTAGTATTGGAGTGTAGATAGGATTAGTACCTGAGCGTGGTTAGGGTTAATACTGGAGTGAAGCTAGGGTTAGTATTAGAGTTTGGTTAGGGTTAGTACAGGAGCGTAGTTAGGGTTAGTACTGAAGTGTGGCTAGGGTTCGTATGGAAGTGGGGTTATGGTTAGTACTGGAGTGTGATTAGGGTAGTACCCGAGTGTGGCTAGGGTTAGTATTGAAGCATGGTTATAGGTAGTACAGGAGCGTGGTTAGGTTTAGTACTAAGAATGTGGTTATGGTTAGTACTGTAATGATTTTAGGGTTAGTACTGGAGTTTGGTTAGGGATAGTAGTGAAATGATTTTAGGGTTAATACTGGAGTTTGGTTATAGGGTTAGTACTGGAGTGAAGCTAGGTTTAGTACTGGAGTGCGGTTATGGTTAGTACTGGAATGTTATTAGGGTTAGTAATGGAGTGAATCTAGGGTTAGTACTGGAGTGTGGTTAGGGTTAGTACTGGAGTGTGGTTAGGGTTAGTACTGGAGTGTGGTTAGGGTTAGTACTGGAGTGTGGTTAGGGTTAGTACTGGAGTGTGGTTAGGGTTAGTACTGGAGAGTGGTTAGGGTTAGTAATGGAGTGAATCTAGGGTTAGTACTGGAGTGTGGTTAGGTTAGTACTGGAGTGTGGTTAGGTTAGTACTGGAGTGTGGTTAGGTTAGTACTGGAGTGTGGTTAGGGTTAGTACTGGAGTGTAGTTAGGGTTAGTACTGGAGTGTGGTTTGGTTTAGTACCGGAGCCTGGTTAGAGTTAGTACCATAGTGTGGTAAGGGTTAGTACTGGAGTGTAGTTAGGGTTAGTAATGGAGTGAATCTATGTTTAGTACTGGAGTGTGGTTAGGGTTAGTACTGGAGTTTGGTTAGGGTTAGTACTGAAATGATTTTAGGGTTAGTACTGGAGTTTGGTTAGGGTTAGTACTGAAATGATTTTAGGGTTAGTACTGGAGTTTGGTTAGGGTTAGTACTTGAGTGAGGTTAGTGTTAGTATTGAAGTGTGGTTAGGGTTTGTACTGGAGGTTATACTGAAGTGTGGTTAGGGTTTGTACTGGGGTTATTACCAGAAATGGTTAGGGTTAGTACTGGAATGAAGCTAGAGTTAGTACTGGAGTGTGGTTAGGGTTAGTACTGGAGTGTAGTTAGGATTAGTACCTGATCGCGGCTAGGGTTAGTACTGTAGTGAACTCTAGGGTTAGTACTAGAGTTTGGTTATGGTTAGTATCAAAGTGTGTCTATGGTTAGTACTGGAGCAAGGTTAGGGTTAATACCCGGGTGTGGTTAGGGTAGTACTAGAGTGTGGTTAGGGTTAGTACTGGAGAGTGGTTAGGGTTACTACCGAAATGTGGTTAGGGTTTATACTGGATCGTGGTTAGGGTTAGTACTGGATCGTGGTTAGGGTTAGTACTTGAGTGTGGTTAGGGGTAGTATTGGAGCATGGTTAGGGGTAGTACAGGAGCGTGGTTAGGGTTAGTACTGGAATGAAGCTAGAGTTAGTACTGGAGTGTGGTTAGGGTTAGTATTGTAATGATTTTAGGGTTAGTACTGGAGTTTGGTTAGGGTTAGTAGTTAAATGATTTTAGGGTTAGTGTGGCAAACCTAGCCACTTCTGGACTATAATGTAAGAAAGGTTGTCTATAGGCTGTATTGTGTGCTATGTATATGTGACAGACCCTTCGGTCAGACCTGGAGGAGTTAATTTTGTTCAGCTTTCAGAGGCTATTTTCTGAATGCAAGGTTGATGGCATCAGCTATTGTGTGCTCTAATTAGGTTTAGTGATAAACATTCCATTGTCTAATCATCTCCAGAGTCAGACTGCTAGTTGATAAGATGGACTGCATTGTTTTCTTGTGTTTGAATTGTTATCTGCTTGGGTAATGTAATTCTATTGTGGCATGTCAGAGGGCGTTTGCTCTCTATCTAATGTACAATATTCTTTCAACCCCCCAGCTGGGGTCAGACCTGCATAAATACTAGGCATATAGCCTTTAATAAATGTCATTCTTTTTTAAACCTGAAAACTGGCTGGGTTGTGAGTTGCTGGTCCCATATTCAGGACATTGTTCATCTGGTGTTAACCCTTGGTATCCTGTTGGTACCGCTACAGTTAGTACTGGAGTTTGGTTATAGGGTTAGTACTGGAGTGAAGCTAGGGTTAGTACTGGAGTGCGGTTAGGGTTAGTACTGAAGTGTGGTTATGGTTAGTACTGGAGTGTGATTAGGGTTAGTACTGGAGCGTGGTTAGGGTTAATACTAGGGTGTGGTTAGGGTAGTACTAGAGTGAAGTTAATGTTAGTACTGGAGTGTGGTTAGGGTTAGTACTGGAGTGTTGTTAGGGTCTGATTAGAGCTGGGTCGCAGCTATAGCACTAGAACATTCTGTGTAGTTTGTGCTATATGAGCACAGAAAACTTGTAAACTGGGAACTTTTATTTGTGTACAAGTTTAATAGAATTTATTAGTGTTTGTTACAGTTTTTTAATTTGATATAAGTTATATGAGTCTTATAAGTGTGAAACAATGCTGTTTATTATACAGAAACTGAACATGTGCAAATAAAAAATGTATATTTATTTATTTATTGTAGGAATTTCAGACTGACTGTAATTGATTCAAACTAGAAAACCCTGCGAAAAAGCATGTGAGGCACTTGACATGGGAATTTCGAGGGACTGACATTGGGCTATGTTCTCTGAAGCAGGAAAAAAGGTAACATTAAGCCTGCGGAGTAGATCCCAGACCAGTTCTATTGTCCCTTCCCCAGTGATCTAATTTCTCAGGGATGAGTTCTGTCCTGATATTTGCCCCAACATGTCCTACAAGATGTGACAAATTGTTAATTAGGCTATTGCCTCTAGAGTGAAAAAACTATTTATTGAACAATCACAGGTAAAATAACAATGAGACAATGACGCCACCTATAAATCTTATCAAATCTAAATGAGTATTTGCTTTAATAAAGTAACGCATTTAATTACACAGTTCTCAGCATAAGCAAATTTACTTGATCAGGTGCTTGGGCTAGGGACATTATTTAGGATAATGAAACGTTTTTAATATATAAGAGTAGGTTCAAACAGAGCATCTGATAAATCAATAAATAACTCACAGGTAGATTACGAGTTATGCGCGTTAGAGGGTATTTAACGAATGCAACAAAAGTTGCGTTATTTCACCCTCTATAGCGCAGCCATTACAAGTTTTCAAACAGCCGGCTTGTGCGTGTGATATGGTTGTGTTGAGCTCCATACCGCACAAAATACAAGCGCTGTTTTGACGTGCTCGTGCACGCTTTCCCCATAGACATCATGGGGAGAGCGGGTTAGAAAAAACCTAACACCTGCAAACGCAGAATGAAAACTCTGTAACGCAGCCCCATTGATGTCTATGGAGGAAAAAAGTTATGTTTAAACCTAACACCCTAACATAAACCCCACGTCTAAACACCCCTAATCTGCTGCCCACGACATCGCTGACACCTACATAAAGTTATTAACCTCTAATCTACCACTCCTGATATCGCCGCAACCTAAATAAATCTATTGACCCCTAATCTGCCGTTCCCAATATCGCCGTCACTATACTAAAGTTATTACCCCCTATTCCCTCGCACCCAACATCGCCCACACTATAATACATCTATTAACCCCTATTATGCCGCTCCCCGACATTGCTGCCACTAAATAAAGCTATTAACCCCTAAACCTCTGGCCTCCCACATCACTACAACTAAATAAACCTATTAACCCCTAAACCGCCAGCCCCCCACATCGCAACAATCTAAATTATACTATTAACCCCTAAACATAACCCTAAACCTAACTCTAGCCCTAACCGGAACCCTAAACCTAACACCCCCTAACTTTAACATAATTAAAATAGAGCTAAATAAAGTTACAATTATTAACTAAATAATTCCTATTTAAAACTAAATAGAAACTTACCTGTGAAATAAAACCTAAGCTAGCTACAATATGACTAATAGTTATATTGTAGCTATCTTAGGTTTTATTTTTATTTCACAGGCAAGTTTGTATTTATTTTAACTAGGTAGACTAGTTAGTAAATAGTTATTAACTATTTACTAGCTACCTAGCTAAAATAAATACAAACTTACCTGTGAAATAAAACCTAACCTGTCTTACATTAAAACCTAACATTACAAAAAATAAAAAACTACCATTACAAAAATAACAAACGAAATTATCCAAAACAATAAAAAATATTCCTATTCTAATACCCATTTAAAAAAAAAACACCCCAAAATAAAAGAAATCTAATCTAGAACAAACTACCAATAGCCCTTTAAAGGGCCTTTTGTACGGCACTGCCCTAAAGATATCATCTCTTTTTCTAAAAAAAAATACAAAGACCCAATAACATTACAAACCCCATCCCCCAAACCCCCAAAATAAAAAAAAACTAAGCTACCCATTGCCCTGAAAAGGGCATTCAGCTCTTTTAAGAGTGCGCACCCTAATCTAAAAAAAAAAAAAAACACCCTAAAAAAGCTTTAAAAAAAAAAAATTATGCTTACCTGATAAATGCCATCGAGGGGAGGAAAGAGTCCACGGCTGTATTCATTACTGTTGGGAATTAAGAACCTGGCCACCAGGAGGAGGCAAAGACACCCCAGTCAAAGGCTTAAATACCTCCCCCACTTCCCTCATCCCCCAGTCATTCTGCCAAGGGAACAAGGAACAGTAAGAGAAACATCAGGGTATAAATGGTGCCGGAAGATTAATTAAATTTTGGTCCTCCCATTGGAGATACGAGCAGGAGCCATGGAATCTCCTCCCCTCAATGGAAATGAAATTATCAGGTAAGCATAATATATGTTTTCCATCTAAAGGGGAGGAGAGTCCATGGCTTCATTCATTACTTGTGGGAAAAAATACCCAAGCTCTAGAGGACACTGAATGAAACCGGGAGGGTAAAAGGCAGACCCTAATCTGAGGGCACCACAGCCTGCAAAACCTTTCTCCCAAAAACAGCTTTCGCAGAAGAAAAAACATAAAAAAATTTAAACTTTGCAAAAGTGTGTAAGGAGGACCTTACAAATTTGTTCCATAGAAGCCCCAAGAAGAAGCCACAGCTCTAGTTGAATTTGCCGTGATCCTCTGAGGAGGCTTATGTCCCGCTGTCTCATAGGCCAAGCGAATCAAGCTCCTCAACCAAAAGGACAAAGGAGTAGAAGAGGCTTTCTGCCTCTTGCGCTTCTCTGAATACACTACAAAAAGAGATGTAGACTGTCAGAAATCCTTTGTAGCCTGAAGATAGAACTTGAGGTCACGAACCACATCCAGATTATGAAGTAACCTCTCCTTAGAAGAAGAAGGGTTATGACACAAAGAAGGAACCACTATTTCCTGATTGATGTTACGGTTAGACATCACCTTGGGAAGAAACCCCAAACCAGTGCGAAACACAGCCTTATCCGCATGAAAAACCAGATAAGGAGGCTCACATTGCAAGGCAGCCAGTTCAGATGCTCTGCGTGCCAATGCAATAGCCAACAGGAAAAGAACCTTCCAGGACAGAAGCTTAATGTCAATGGAATGCATAGGCTCAAACAGAACCCTCTGCAAAATGTTAAGGACCAAGTTTAAGCTCCATGGGGGAGCAGGCTGTCTAAAGACAGGCTTGATTCTAGACAGAGCCTGAACAAAAGATTGGATGTCAGGGAGCTTAGTGAGTCTCCTATGCAACAAGACTGATAATGCTGAAATCTGTCCCTTTAAGGAACTAGCAGCAAGACCCTTCTCCAAACCATCTTGGAGAAAGGACAGAATCCTGGATTCCTTCACCTTATGCCAAGTATATCCATGCTTCTCACACCAGGACAAGTAAGTCCTCCACACCCTATGGTAGATGTGACAAGTGACTGGCTTCCTTGCCTGAATGAGAGTATCAATCACACTTTCGGAAAAACCTCTCTTGGCCAAGACTAGGCATTCAATCACCACACAGTCAGCCTCAGAGAATCGAGATTTTGATGTTGAAAGGGGCCCTGTTCCAGCAGATCCCTGCGACAGGGTAACCTCCACGGCAGAGAGGATGACATCCCCACCAGATCCGCAAACCACGTCCTCCGTGGCCATGATGGAGCAATCAGAATGGCCAAAGCACGCTCCTGTTTGATGAGTGCCACTACACGAGGTAGAAGAGGTAACGGTGGAAAAATGTAAGCTAGACTGAACTCCCAAGGCACCGCTAAGGCATCTATCAGCTCTGCCTGGGGATCCCTGGACCTCGACCCATATAAGGGTAGCTTGCAATTGAGTCTGGATGCCATGAGAGCTATATCCCCACCTGAGACAAATCTCCGCAAACACTTTGGGGTGAAGAGAGCATTCCTCCGGATGGAAGGATTGCCTGCTGAGAAAGTCTGCTTCCCAGTTGTCCACACCTGGAATGTGAATCGCTGAGAGCAAGCAGCTGTGGGACTCCACCCACTCCAAGATCTGAGACACCTCCCTCATAGCTAGGGAACTCCTCATACTCCCCTGGTAGTTGATGTAAGCCACCGAGGTAATGTTGTCGGTCTGGAATCTGATGAAGCTGAACGACCCCAGAAGAGGCCATGCCTTCAGAGCATTGTAGATTGCTCGGAGTTCCAGAATATTTATCGGAAGAAGAGACTCCTCCCTGTACCATTTTTCTTGTGCCATCCTAGCACCCCAAACAGCTGCCCATCCTGCCAGACTTGCGTCCATGGTGAAAATCTCTGAGGACGGCCTCAAGAAGGATGTCCGCATGGACAGTTACTCCGGACGGATCCACCACGAAAGGGAGGTCCGTGTCCGAGCATCCATGGATATCTGTTGTGATAGATCTGAATGATCATCGTTCCACTGTCTCAACATGCACAATTGAAGAGGTCTGAGATGGAATCTGGTGAATGGAATGACGTCTATGCTGAAAACCATGAGTCAGATCACTTCCATACACTGAGCCACTGAAGGGCTTGAGGAGGACTGAAGGGCAAGACAAGAGGATGCCCTCTTCCTGCGTTGACGGTATTTGAGAAAAAATTTCATGGACATAGAGTCTATTATCGTACCCAAGAACTCCACCCTGTTGCTGGGAATCAGGGAACTCTTTCCTGAGTTGATCTTCGAACCGTGAGATTGGAGCAAAAGAAGAAGAGCCCTCGAATGATCTTCTGCGAGTGATGGCACCTGGACTAGGATGTCATCCAGATAGGGCACCACAGCAATGCCTCTGGCTCTGGCCACCGTAAGTAGCGCCCCCAAAACCTTTTGTGAGGACTCTCGGGGCCATCGCCAGACCAAAGGGAAGGGCAACAAACAGGAAGTGTTGGTCCAGAAATGCAAATCTCAGGAACTTGAAGTGGTCCCTGTGCATTGGCACATGAAGGTAAGCGTCCTTCAAGTCTATGGTTGTCATGAACTGTCCCTCTTGAAATAGGGGCAAAATAGATCTGATCATTTCCATTTTGAATGATGGAACACTCAGAAACTTTAGATACAGAATCGGGCGGAACGTGCCCTCCTTCTTTGGGACCACAAAAAGATTTGAATAGTACCCTAGACTCCTTTCTGCTTGGGGTACTTGTACAATGACACCTAGAGAGGAGAGATCTCTCACACATTCTAGAAAGGCTTCTCTCTTCTCCGGTCTTGAAGACAGGTTTAATAGGATTGAACCCTATCCTGTAGCCCTGGGCGACAACGTCTAGAACCCAAGGATCCTAAATGTCCTGCAACCATGCTTCTGAGAAGAGAGATAATCTGCCCCCCACTTGGTCCAGAGACCGGTCGGGGGCCACGCCTTCATGCCGATTATGTCTCGGCGGGCTTCTTGCTCTGCTTAGACTTGTTCCAAGAATGAGCCCGGCTTCCAAGTTCCCTTGGACTGGTCCGTTTTCGTGGCGGGCTGCTGGCACTGGGCCTTGTCCGCACGAAAGGGACAAAAAATAGATCCTTCTTATCCTGAGGTAGGAAAGCTCCCTTGCCTCCAGTAACAGTGGATATGATCAAATCCAATCCTGGACCAAACAGAATCTTTCCTTGAAAAGGCAGGGACAACAGCATCGACTTAGAGGTCATGTCCGAAGACCAAGACTTTAGCCGGCTGAAAAACAAATCCCTTAACATGTTTTCCAACTTTTTATCCATGGGCTTCTTAAACGACAAACTATCCTCCAGGGGAATAGTTGTCCACTTCGCAAGCGTGGAGATAGCACCATCCACCTTAGGGACAGTACCCCACAGCTCCAGCTGAGAGTTTGGGACAGGGAACAGTTTCTTAAAGGAAGAAGAAGGAGAAAAGGAAGAACATAATTGCTCCAATTCATTCTTAATAAGATTTGCCATCTTAACAGGAACCAGGAAGGCCTGAGGCACCACCCTGTCCTAATATACCTTATCAAGCTTAGGAATCGCAGGTTCTTCTGGAAGTTTTGATTCCAGAACCTCCAGAGTAGCAAGCACTTGACTCTTGAAAAAGGTTCCAGCACGGAACGAAACGTACGTCGAGTGAGGGGGCACTATTATTGCTCTTAACATTGTGATTTTTACAAGTCCGGTGAGGCCGCAATTGTTGTGTTTTTCCTTTGATTGAATTACACATAGCGGGCTGAGGACTTTGCGTAATGCATGGTTAATATGCCATTTTTTAGTTCAGTATAATCATCGCTGTGTGAAAGAGACATATTGCTCTATTGGGAGGAGGATCCTAATCAAGAGTACATACCAGCAGAGACCAACCAACAGCGGGGAGTCGGTTCACGGAAGTAGCCACCGGATTGGTCAAAAATCCAACACACCCACAGACAGCCGGGGTACTGACCCCACACGCAACGATATTGGAGCTGAAGGAACGGAGAACTCATCGGGTGATTTTATACACCGCTTGTTTTATTTTTTTAAATTGTGAGTGTGATTCTTATGTGTGATATATGTAATTGGCCTAATAAATTTGTACATACTGTCTGCACTTAGATGCGTTTGGGCGCTCTTTCTTCTTTATTTTTATCTTAGATATCTACACCAAGTTCGTTATGGGACTTTTTTAAGGAGCTGCCCGCATTTTAACTACCTTAAAGGAACATTGACTTTTATTGAACACTCGCTTTTGGAGAATTGTAAGAACTTATTTTTATTTGTCATATCGAATGTTATCTCTGCACAATATCAGGGGTATTATCTATAAGTGTATTTGAATAATACTACTCATTAGCGGAAAACTGGTACATAGATTGTAAGCAGCGCCTTGTATATCCTTTCTTTTCTGTGTCATTCTACAGAAGATATGGACAGGAAGAGGATAGAATCAGATACTTAGTTTAGTTATACAGCAGCTATGTATGAGCATTCTAATGAAGATATGTGACAGGAAGAGGATAGAATCAGATACTTATGTTATCTATACAGCAGCTATGTATGAGCATTCTAATGAAGATATGTGACAGGAAGAGGATAGAATCAGATACTTATGTTATCTATACAGCAGCTATGTATGAGCATTCTAATGAAGATATGTGACAGGAAGAGGATAGAATCAGATACTTATGTTATCTATACAGCAGCTATGTATGAGCATTCTAATGAAGATATGTGACAGGAAGAGGATAGAATCAGATACTTATGTTATCTATACAGCAGCTATGTATGAGCATTCTAATGAAGATTAGTGACAGGAAGAGGATAGAATCAGATACTTATGTTATCTATACAGCAGCTATGTATAAGCATTCTAATGAAGATATGTGACAGGAAGAGGATAGAATCAGATACTTATGTTATCTATACAGCAGCTATGTATAAGCATTCTAATGAAGATATGTGACAGGAAGAGGAGAGAATCAGATACTTATGTTATCTATACAGCAGCTATGTATAAGCATTCTAATGAAGATATGTGACAGGAAGAGGATAGAATCAGATACTTATGTTATCTATACAGCAGCTATGTATGAGCATTCTAATGAAGATATGTGACAGGAAGAGGATAGAATCAGATACTTATGTTATCTATACAGCAGCTATGTATGAGCATTCTAATGAAGATATGTGACAGGAAGAGGATAGAATCAGATACTTATGTTATCTATACAGCAGCTATGTATAAGCATTCTAATGAAGATATGTGACAGGAAGAGGATAGAATCAGATACTTATGTTATCTATACAGCAGCTATGTATAAGCATTCTAATGAAGATATGTGACAGGAAGAGGATAGAATCAGATACTTATGTTATCTATACAGCAGCTATGTATAAGCATTCTAATAAAGATATGTGACAGGAAGAGGATAGAATCAGATACTTATGTTATCTATACAGCAGCTATGTATAAGCATTCTAATGAAGATATGTGACAGGAAGAGGATAGAATCAGATACTTATGTTATCTATACAGCAGCTATGTATGAGCATTCTAATGAAGATATGTGACAGGAAGAGGATAGAATCAGATACTTATGTTACCTATACAGCAGCTATGTATGAGCATTCTAATGAAGATATGTGACAGGAAGAGGATAGAATCAGATACTTATGTTATCTATACAGCAGCTATGTATAAGCATTCTAATGAAGATATGTGACAGGAAGAGGATAGAATCAGATACTTATGTTATCTATACAGCAGCTATGTATAAGCATTCTAATGAAGATATGTGACAGGAAGAGGATAGAATCAGATACTTATGTTATCTATACAGCAGCTATGTATAAGCATTCTAATGAAGATATGTGACAGGAAGAGGATAGAATCAGATACTTATGTTATCTATACAGCAGCTATGTATAAGCATTCTAATGAAGATATGTGACAGGAAGAGGATAGAATCAGATACTTATGTTATCTATACAGCAGCTATGTATGAGCATTCTAATGAAGATATGTGACAGGAAGAGGATAGAATCAGATACTTATGTTATCTATACAGCAGCTATGTATAAGCATTCTAATGAAGATATGTGACAGGAAGAGGATAGAATCAGATACTTATGTTATCTATACAGCAGCTATGTATAAGCATTCTAATGAAGATATGTGACAGGAAGAGGATAGAATCAGATACTTATGTTATCTATACAGCAGCTATGTATAAGCATTCTAATGAAGATATGTGACAGGAAGAGGATAGAATCAGATACTTATGTTATCTATACAGCAGCTATGTATGAGCATTCTAATGAAGATATGTGACAGGAAGAGGATAGAATCAGATACTTATGTTATCTATACAGCAGCTATGTATAAGCATTCTAATGAAGATATGTGACAGGAAGAGGATAGAATCAGATACTTATGTTATCTATACAGCAGCTATGTATAAGCATTCTAATGAAGATATGTGACAGGAAGAGGATAGAATCAGATACTTATGTTATCTATACAGCAGCTATGTATGAGCATTCTAATGAAGATATGTGACAGGAAGAGGATAGAATCAGATACTTATGTTACCTATACAGCAGCTATGTATGAGCATTCTAATGAAGATATGTGACAGGAAGAGGATAGAATCAGATACTTATGTTATCTATACAGCAGCTATGTATGAGCATTCTAATGAAGATATGTGACAGGAAGAGGATAGAATCAGATACTTATGTTATCTATACAGCAGCTATGTATGAGCATTCTAATGAAGATATGTGACAGGAAGAAGATAGAATCAGATACTTATGTTACCTATACAGCAGCTATGTATGAGCATTCTAATGAAGATTAGTGACAGGAAGAGGATAGAATCAGATACTTATGTTATCTATACAGCAGCTATGTATAAGCATTCTAATGAAGATATGTGACAGGAAGAAGATAGAATCAGATACTTATGTTACCTATACAGCAGCTATGTATGAGCATTCTAATGAAGATTAGTGACAGGAAGAGGATAGAATCAGATACTTATGTTATCTATACAGCAGCTATGTATTAGTGATGTCCGGTTCATGAACGAATCGTTCATTTGAACCGGATCTTTTCACTGAACTGAATGAATCAGTACATCAGACTGAACTGATTCGTTTGAAACAGTTCAGCTCCTGAGTCATCAGCAGCACTCTGGTAATACGATCCTAGAGTGTGTTCTGCTCTGCTAACTCCTCCTTTAATGAATCACACAGCAGAATCTCACTCTAGGATCATATTACCAGTGTTGTTGAATCAGTGAACTGTTAGCTAACTCGTCTGCAATGAATCAGTCTGTTAACAGTTCACTGATTCAAAAGAAGTGAACTGTTAGCAAACGACTCAGTGTACTGTTAACAGACTGATTCATTGCATACGAGTTAACTAACAGTACACTGATTCAAATAACAGGTCACACTCACAGCGGTTCTCAACAGACCCCTGCATTTACATTAACCCATTCATCATCCCATGTTTGTGTATATATATATATATATATATATATATATATATATATATAATATATATATATATATATATATATATATATATATATATATATATATATATAATTTGTTGTTCTTCCTCTATATCTAAGATAACTTTTACTTAGCAACAGCTACAAATTATATATATATATATATATATATATATATATATATATATATATATATATATATATATATATACACACACAAACATGGGATGCTGAATGGGTTAATGTAATTGCAGGGGTCTGTTGAGAACCGCTGCGAGTGTGACCTGTTATTTGAATCAGTGTACTGTTATCTAAATGATTCATTAGAGTTACAGTACACTGAGTCATTTACATACAGCACTTAGCACTGCAGGAAACGAATCTGCGGCTCTACAGTTCACCTACTGAACATGAGGTAGAGCCTCTACCTCATGTTCAGTAGGTGAACTGGTGAATCGGTTCATGAACCGGTTCAGTTAATCGAACCGTCCGAAATGAACCGGTTCACCCAAAAGAACCGAACTGCACATCACTACTATGTATGAGCATTCTAATAAAGATATGTGACAGGAAGAGGATAGAGTCAGATACTTATGTTATCTATACAGCAGCTATATAAGCATTCTAATGAAGATATGTGACAGGAAGAGGATAGAGTCAGATACTTATGTTATCTATACAGCAGCTATGTATGAGCATTCTAATGAAGATATGTGACAGGAAGAGGATAGAATCAGATACTTATCTTATCTATACAGCAGCTATGTATGAGCATTCTAATGAAGATATGTGACAGGAAGAGGATAGAGTCAGATACTTATGTTATCTATACAGCAGCTATATAAGCATTCTAATGAAGATATGTGACAGGAAGAGGATAGAGTCAGATACTTATGTTATCTATACAGCAGCTATATAAGCATTCTAATGAAGATATGTGACAGGAAGAGGATAGAGTCAGATACTTATGTTATCTATACAGCAGCTATGTATGAGCATTCTAATGAAGATATGTGAAAGGAAGAGGATAGAATCAGATAATTATGTTATCTATACAGCAGCTATGTATGAGCATTCTAATGAAGATATGTGACAGGAAGAGGATAGAATCAGATACTTATGTTATCTATACAGCAGCTATGTATAAGCATTCTAATGAAGATATGTGACAGGAAGAGGATAGAATCAGATAATTATGTTATCTATACAGCAGCTATGTATGAGCATTCTAATGAAGATATGTGACAGGAAGAGGATAGAATCAGATAATTATGTTATCTATACAGCAGCTATGTATGAGCATTCTAATGAAGATATGTGACAGGAAGAGGATAGAGTCAGATACTTATGTTATCTATACAGCAGCTATGTATAAGCATTCTAATGAAGATTAGTGACAGGAAGAGGATAGAATTAGATACTTATGTTATCTATACAGCAGCTATGTATGAGCATTCTAATAAAGATATGTGACAGGAAGAGGATAGAATCAGATACTTATGTTATCTATACAGCAGCTATGTATAAGCATTCTAATGAAGATATGTGACAGGAAGAAGATAGAATCAGATACTTATGTTATCTATACAGCAGCTATGTATGAGCATTCTAATGAAGATATGTGACAAGAAGAGGATAGAATCAGATACTTAGTTTAGTTATACAGCAGCTATGTATGAGCATTCTAATAAAGATATGTGACAGGAAGAGGATAGAATCAGATACTTATGTTATCTATACAGCAGCTATGTATGAGCATTCTAATGAAGATATGTGACAGGAAGAAGATAGAATCAGATACTTATGTTACCTATACAGCAGCTATGTATGAGCATTCTAATGAAGATATGTGACAGGAAGAGGATAGAATCAGATACTTATGTTATCTATACAGCAGCTATGTATAAGCAATCTAATGAAGATATGTGACAGGAAGAGGATAGAATCAGATACTTATGTTATCTATACAGCAGCTATGTATAAGCATTCTAATGAAGATATGTGACAGGAAGAGGATAGAATCAGATACTTATGTTATCTATACAGCAGCTATGTATGAGCATTCTAATGAAGATATGTGACAGGAAGAGGATAGAATCAGATACTTATGTTATCTATACAGCAGCTATGTATGAGCATTCTAATGAAGATATGTGACAGGAAGAGGATAGAATCAGATACTTATGTTATCTATACAGCAGCTATGTATGAGCATTCTAATGAAGATATGTGACAGGAAGAGGATAGAGTCAGATACTTATGTTATCTATACAGCAGCTATATAAGCATTCTAATGAAGATATGTGACAGGAAGAGGATAGAATCAGATACTTATGTTATCTATACAGCAGCTATGTATAAGCATTCTAATGAAGATATGTGACAGGAAGAGGATAGAATCAGATACTTATGTTATCTATACAGCAGCTATGTATAAGCATTCTAATGAAGATATGTGACAGGAAGAGGATAGAGTCAGATACTTATGTTATCTATACAGCAGCTATGTATGAGCATTCTAATGAAGATATGTGACAGGAAGAGGATAGAATCAGATACTTATGTTATCTATACAGCAGCTATGTATGAGCATTCTAATGAAGATATGTGACAGGAAGAGGAGAGAATCAGATACTTATGTTATCTATACAGCAGCTATGTATAAGCATTCTAATGAAGATATGTGACAGGAAGAGGATAGAATCAGATACTTATGTTATCTATACAGCAGCTATGTATGAGCATTCTAATGAAGATATGTGACAGGAAGAGGATAGAATCAGATACTTATGTTATCTATACAGCAGCTATGTATGAGCATTCTAATGATGATATGTGACAGGAAGAGGATAGAATCAGATACTTATGTTACCTATACAGCAGCTATGTATGAGCATTCTAATGAAGATATGTGACAGGAAGAGGATAGAATCAGATACTTATGTTATCTATACAGCAGCTATGTATGAGCATTCTAATGAAGATATGTGACAGGAAGAGGATAGAATCAGATACTTATGTTATCTATACAGCAGCTATGTATGAGCATTCTAATGAAGATATGTGACAGGAAGAGGATAGAATCAGATACTTATGTTATCTATACAGCAGCTATGTATAAGCATTCTAATGAAGATTAGTGACAGGAAGAGGATAGAATCAGATACTTATGTTACCTATACAGCAGCTATGTATGAGCATTCTAATGAAGATATGTGACAGGAAGAGGATAGAATCAGATACTTATGTTATCTATACAGCAGCTATGTATGAGCATTCTAATGAAGATATGTGACAGGAAGAGGATAGAATCAGATACTTATGTTATCTATACAGCAGCTATGTATGAGCATTCTAATAAAGATATGTGACAGGAAGAGGATAGAATCAGATACTTATGTTATCTATACAGCAGCTATGTATAAGCATTCTAATGAAGATATGTGACAGGAAGAAGATAGAATCAGATACTTATGTTATCTATACAGCAGCTATGTATAAGCAATCTAATGAAGATATGTGACAGGAAGAGGATAGAATCAGATACTTATGTTATCTATACAGCAGCTATGTATAAGCATTCTAATGAAGATATGTGACAGGAAGAGGATAGAGTCAGATACTTATGTTATCTATACAGCAGCTATGTATGAGCATTCTAATGAAGATATGTGACAAGAAGAGGATAGAATCAGATACTTAGTTTAGTTATACAGCAGCTATGTATGAGCATTCTAATAAAGATATGTGACAGGAAGAGGATAGAATCAGATACTTATGTTATCTATACAGCAGCTATGTATGAGCATTCTAATGAAGATATGTGACAGGAAGAAGATAGAATCAGATACTTATGTTACCTATACAGCAGCTATGTATGAGCATTCTAATGAAGATATGTGACAGGAAGAGGATAGAATCAGATACTTATGTTATCTATACAGCAGCTATGTATAAGCAATCTAATGAAGATATGTGACAGGAAGAGGATAGAATCAGATACTTATGTTATCTATACAGCAGCTATGTATAAGCATTCTAATGAAGATATGTGACAGGAAGAGGATAGAATCAGATACTTATGTTATCTATACAGCAGCTATGTATGAGCATTCTAATGAAGATATGTGACAGGAAGAGGATAGAATCAGATACTTATGTTACCTATACAGCAGCTATGTATAAGCATTCTAATAAAGATATGTGACAGGAAGAGGATAGAATCAGATACTTATGTTATCTATACAGCAGCTATGTATGAGCATTCTAATGAAGATATGTGACAGGAAGAGGATAGAATCAGATACTTATGTTATCTATACAGCAGCTATGTATGAGCATTCTAATGAAGATATGTGACAGGAAGAGGATAGAATCAGATACTTATGTTATCTATACAGCAGCTATGTATGAGCATTCTAATGAAGATATGTGACAGGAAGAGGATAGAATCAGATACTTATGTTATCTATACAGCAGCTATGTATAAGCATTCTAATGAAGATTAGTGACAGGAAGAGGATAGAATCAGATACTTATGTTACCTATACAGCAGCTATGTATGAGCATTCTAATGAAGATATGTGACAGGAAGAGGATAGAATCAGATACTTATGTTACCTATACAGCAGCTATGTATGAGCATTCTAATGAAGATATGTGACAAGAAGAGGATAGAATCAGATACTTATGTTATCTATACAGCAGCTATGTATGAGCATTCTAATGAAGATATGTGACAAGAAGAGGATAGAATCAGATACTTATGTTATCTATACAGCAGCTATGTATAAGCATTCTAATGAAGATATGTGACAGGAAGAGGATAGAATCAGATACTTATGTTATCTATACAGCAGCTATGTATGAGCATTCTAATGAAGATATGTGACAGGAAGAGGATAGAGTCAGATACTTATGTTATCTACACAGCAGCTATGTATGAGCATTCTAATGAAGATATGTGACAGGAAGAGGATAGAATCAGATACTTATGTTATCTATACAGCAGCTATGTATGAGCATTCTAATGAAGATATGTGACAGGAAGAAGATAGAATCAGATACTTATGTTATCTATACAGCAGCTATGTATGAGCATTCTAATGAAGATATGTGACAGGAAGAGGATAGAATCAGATACTTATGTTATCTATACAGCAGCTATGTATGAGCATTCTAATGAAGATATGTGACAGGAAGAGGATAGAATCAGATACTTATGTTATCTATACAGCAGCTATGTATGAGCATTCTAATGAAGATATGTGACAGGAAGAAGATAGAATCAGATACTTATGTTATCTATACAGCAGCTATGTATGAGCATTCTAATGAAGATATGTGACAGGAAGAGGATAGAATCAGATACTTATGTTACCTATACAGCAGCTATGTATAAGCATTCTAATGAAGATATGTGACAGGAAGAGGATAGAATCAGATACTTATGTTATCTATACAGCAGCTATGTATGAGCATTCTAATGAAGATATGTGACAGGAAGAAGATAGAATCAGATACTTATGTTACCTATACAGCAGCTATGTATGAGCATTCTAATGAAGATATGTGACAGGAAGAGGATATAATCAGATACTTATGTTATCTATACAGCAGCTATGTATAAGCATTCTAATGAAGATATGTGACAGGAAGAGGATAGAATCAGATACTTATGTTACCTATACAGCAGCTATGTATGAGCATTCTAATGAAGATATGTGACAGGAAGAAGATAGAATCAGATACTTATGTTATCTATACAGCAGCTATGTATGAGCATTCTAATGAAGATATGTGACAGGAAGAGGATAGAATCAGATACTTATGTTACCTATACAGCAGCTATGTATGAGCATTCTAATGAAGATATGTGACAGGAAGAAGATAGAATCAGATACTTATGTTATCTATACAGCAGCTATGTATGAGCATTCTAATGAAGATATGTGACAGGAAGAGGATAGAATCAGATACTTATGTTATCTATACAGCAGCTATGTATGAGCATTCTAATGAAGATATGTGACAGGAAGAGGATAGAATCAGATACTTATGTTATCTATACAGCAGCTATGTATGAGCATTCTAATGAAGATATGTGACAGGAAGAGGAGAGAATCAGATACTTATGTTATCTATACAGCAGCTATGTATGAGCATTCTAATGAAGATATGTGACAGGAAGAGGATAGGATCAGATACTTATGTTATCTATACAGCAGCTATGTATAATATAAAGTTCTACTGCTCAAACATACCACAAGCTTATAGATAGTGAGTAAAGAATATTATGCACCTCCATTACATATCCGTATGTTGCAGCACTAAGTTCTCCAATATCCAGGTATGTTATAAGCTTTAGAAAGTAAACACATGCATAATAAAGTAATTGTAGGAAACCAGAGCAACTCCAGGCCTGTGGGTTTTGGTTGCTAAGCTTGGGATGTGCTCACAACTCTCTCATACAAACCATATTGTCTAGATAAGAATAATACATACTGTATATATACAAATGCACAGCAGGTGGCAGCAGAGTACAATACTTAGCACTAAATCTGTATTCATTTAGTATTTTGCCTTGTGACACCCTGAGGTTATCATGGTATACTGTATAGTATATAGGTAAATCAGATTGCTTAACATGATCATGAATATGCCCCACTGTGACATATAGTGTGTGACAGAAGCCTGGCTGAGCTTGGCTCCATTAACTTGTTACTATATGCTACAGAATAGCTGACAGTTTTCCTCTCTGGTAGTCCAGGGATTAAATAGCCAAACATGTTAAAAAACATAATAATAACTAAACTGCAAGCCCTCCACAACGAAATATACTAAATTAAACTATTAACCCATAAACATATGGCCTCCCACATCACACATAAATATATTAACCCCTAAACCTAACCCTAACCCTAACGTAACCCTAATCCTAACACCCCCTAACTTAAATATAATTAAAATAAATCTAAATAAAACTTACAATTATTACCTAAATAATTCCTATTTAAAACGAAATACAAACTTACCTATAAAATAAACCCTAAGCTAGCTACAATATAACTAATAGTTACATTGTAGCTAGCTTAGGGTTTATTTTTATTTCACAGGCAAGTTTGTATTTATTTTAACTACGTAGACTAGTTAGTAAATAGTTATTAACTATTTACTAGCTACCTAATTAAAATAAATACAAAGTTACCTGTAAATTAAAACCTAACCTGCCTTACACTAAAACCTAACATTACAATCAAACAAAATAAATTAATCAAATACAATTATCTAAATTACAAAAAAAATAAACACTATCGCCTAGATTTAGAGTTTTGCGGCCAAAGGGGTGCGTTAGCTACGCGTCTTTTTTTTCTAGCGCTGCTTCTAAACATCGCTGGTATTTAGAGTTCTCTGAAGGGGTGCGTTAGGCTCCAAAAAGGGAGCATAAAGGCATATTTACCGCCACTTCAACTCTCAATACCAGCGTTGCTTACGGTAGCGGCTAGCTTGAAAAACGTGCTCGTGCACGATTCCCCCATAGGAAACAATGGGGCAGTTTGGGCTGACAAAAACACCTGCAAAAAAGCAGCGTTAAGCTCCTAACGCAGCCCCATTGTTTCCTATGGGGAAACAGTTTCTAAGTCTGCACCTAACACCCTAACATGTACCCCGAGTCTAAACACCCCTAACATTACACTTATTAACCCCTAATCTGCCGCCCCCGCTATCGCTGACACCTACATTATATTATTAACCCCTAATCTGCCGCTCCGGACACCGCAGCAACCTACATTATACCTATGTACCTCTAATCTGCTGCCCCTAACATCGCCGACACCTAAATTATACTTATTAACCCCTAATCTGCCCCCCAACGTCGGCGCTACCTTACCTAGACTTATTAACCCCTAATCTGCCGACCGGACCTCGCCGCTACTCTAATAAATGTATTAATCCCTAAACCGCCGCACTCCCGCCTCGCAAACCCTATAATAAATAGTATTAACCCCTAATCTGCCCTCCCTAACATCGCCGCCACCTAAATTCAAGTATTAACCCCTAATCTGCCGACCGGACCTCGCCGCTACTCTAATTAATGTATTAACCCCTAAAGCTAAGTCTAACCCTAACACCCCCCTAAGTTAAATATAATTTTAATCTAACGAAATAAATTAAATCTTATTAACTAAAGTATTCAGCCCTGCGGAATCTGTTGGCGCTCTACAAATACCTGATAATAATAATAATAATAATAATAATAATAATAATTCCTATTTAAAACTAAATACTTACCTGTAAAATAAACCCTAATATAGCTACAATATAACGAATAATTATATTGTAGCTATTTTAGGATTTATATTTATTTTACAGGCAACTTTGTATTTATTTTAACTAGGTACAATAGCTATTAAATAGTTATTTACTATTTAATAGCTACCTAGTTAAAATAATTACAAAATTACCTGTAAAATAAATCCTAACCTAAGTTACAATTAAACCTAACACTACACTATAATTAAATAAATTAAATAAATTACCTACAATTAAATAAACTAAACTAAATTACAAAAAAAACAAACACTAAATTACAAAAAATAAAAAAAGATTACAAGAATTTTAAGCATTGCGAGGCATGCCCCAAAGTAATCAGCTTTTTTGCCTGTAAAAAAAAACACAATACCACCCCCCAACATTACAACCCACCACCCACATACCCCTACTCTAACCCAAACCCGCCTTAAATAAACCTAACACTACCCCGTGAAGATCTCCCTACCTTGAGCTGTGTTCACCCAGCCGGGCACCGATGGACAAAAAGAGGACATGCGGAGCAGCAGAAGTCTTCATCCTATCCGGGCAGAAGAGGACATCCGGACCGGCAGACATCTTCATCCAAGCGGCATCTTCTATCTTCATCCATCTGACGAGGAGCGGCTCCATCTTCAAGACCTCCGGCGCGGAACATCCTCCTTCCCCGATGACTAAACGACGAATGACGGTTCCTTTAAGTGACGTCATCCAAGATGGCGTCCCTCGAATTCCGATTGGCTGATAGGATTCTATCAGCCAATCGGAATTAAGGTAGGAAAAATCTGATTGGCTGATTGAATCAGCCAATCAGATTCAAGTTCAATCGGATTGGCTGATCCAATCAGCCAATCAGATTGAGCTTGCATTCTATTGGCTGTTCCGATCAGCCAATAGAATGCAAGCTCAATCTGATTGGCTGATCCAATCAGCCAATCGGATTGAACTTGAATCTGATTGGCTGATTCAATCAGCCAATCAGATTTTTCCTACCTTAATTCTGATTGGCTGATAGAATCCTATCAGCCAATCGGAATTCGAGGGACGCCATCTTGGATGACGTCCCTTAAAGGAACCTTCATTCGTCGTCTAGTCGTCGGGAGAAGAGGATGTTCCGCGCCGGAGGTCTTGAAGATGGAGCCGCTCCTCGTCGGATGGATGAAGATAGAAGATGCCGCTTGGATGAAGATATTTGCCGGTCCGGATGTCCTCTTCTTTCCAGATAGGATGAAGACTTCGGAGCCTCTTCTGGATGGATCGGTGATACCCGGTGTGGTGAAGATAAGGTAGAGAGATCTTCAGGGGCTTAGTGTTAGTTTTTTTAAGGGGGGTTTGGGTTAGATTAGGGGTATGTGGGTGGTGGGTTGTAATGTTTGGGGGGGTATTGTATGTTTTTTTACAGGCAAAAGAGCTGTTTTCTTTGGGGCATGCCCCGCAAAAGGCCCTTTTAAGGGCTGGTAAGGTAAAAGAGCTGTAAACTTTTTATTTTAGAATAGGGTAGGGCATTTTTTTATTTTGGGGGGCTTTGTTATTTTTTTAGGGGGCTTAGAGTAGGTGTAATTAGTTTAAAATTCTTGTAATCTTTTTTTATTTTTTGTAATTTAGTGTTTTGGTTTTTTTTGTAATTTAGTGTTTGTTTGTTTTTGTAATTTAGTTTAGTTGATTTAATTGTAGATAATTGTAGGTAGCTTATTTATTTAATTAATTTATTGATAGTGTAGTGTTAGGTTTAATTGTAACTTAGGTTAGGATTTATTTTACAGGTAATTTTGTAATTATTTTAACTAGGTAGCTATTAAATAGTTATTAACTATTTAATAGCTATTGTACCTGGTTAAAATAAATTCAAAGTTGCCTGTAAAATAAATATTAATCCCAAAATAGCTACAATGTAATTATTATTTATATTGTAGCTATATTAGGGTTTATTTTACAGGTAAGTATTTAGCTTTAAATAGGAATAATTTATTTAATAAGATTTATTTTATTTCGTTAGATTTAAATTATATTTAACTTAGGGGGGTGTTAGGGTTAGGGTTAGACTTAGCTTTAGGGGTTAATACATTTATTATAGTATAGATGCTTTTCACATTTCTATTTTTCATTTTAATACTATACATGTTTCTCTAACTAATGTGTAGAGATGTATGCTTTCTCATAAAGCCATTGGTTTTCTCACACAAGACCTTTTTTTACTTCATTTACTTATTCTTTTTGTTGTCTTTTTTATACATGACTCCTATGACAGGAATCTATACACACAAGGAGGCATATGCATATATACATATTAGCGCCCTACAGTAACACTCATATAGGTGTTGGTTCATTACATATATGTTTTTTCATATACATGACCCTTACGATAGAAATTTGTATACATAAGAAGGCACACGTATATACATACAATAGCGTTTTATGGCCATAAAGAGATATAGGACACACTGTATTTGGTTTTTCTTACAAAAAGCCGTTTGTCTTGTTCCGCATATATTATTCCTAGGTTAGAGATATGCCTTCAATGGCGCATACGTTAATATATGTATATTTTGCAGTGCTTTACACATTTTTTGAGATGGAGCACGCATTGATAGGCTCTTAGAAAAAATTTGATTATTAATGGTATTATTCGCTGAGGTTTATTCATATCCGGTATCCATGACAGTATGAGTATATGCAGCCTATACGAAGCGAATGTGATGCACGGAGGGTGTGTTTGGTTTATCCAATAGATTTTCAGGTTTACTAGTTTAAATGTTACACCCTCTTCAACACCTGGACATTCCTTGACAAAGGGGCGGAGTCCCTGAAACGCACGTCGGAACCAGTACGGACGCTACTACCTGATCTTACCTGTACTGAAGCCACTCTGTTTGCCTACTACATTAAGCGTGCTTAATAAGAAGGGAGCGAGATGGTATGCG
The DNA here is from genome assembly GCF_027579735.1 of Bombina bombina. Lineage (NCBI taxonomy): Eukaryota > Metazoa > Chordata > Amphibia > Anura > Bombinatoridae > Bombina > Bombina bombina. The sequence continues at coordinate 435,382,487 of NC_069505.1, read as the reverse complement.
GTCCATTTCCACACTGAAGATTTCTCCAGTGACCAGTCTCACGGTAATATTAGCTATACCAGTGTCTGCTGAGAAAGGTAACATTACACCTTTGGTTTGCTTCTGCTCACATTGAAAAAACGGCACTCACGTCATTTTGTAACCGATTGTTGCAATATCAAGTCTATTATCAGAAATAACTGTGGGATCCTTGATATGCTGTGTCTTAGCAATGTTTAAGATTTAATTAGAGTGTGAAGTTGGATTTGCGGTTTACCTCGCCAAGCACTGCTTTCGAAGCAATTGAATATAAAAGGATACTGTGAGATTCTATATACAGTTTTGCAAACAGTTTACATTTACAAAGTTTTTCCAAGTCTTCAGTTTGTTTCTAAGAAATAAGGACAGATATAAAGTCTACTGTTATTCCAGGGAGTGACCGGTTTGCATATATATTTTTACTCTAAAGCTATACGGACTGCTATTAAGTCTATTGGGATTCCAGAATAAGACCGGTTTCTTCATATGGGGAAGCATACAGAGGAGAATGTTGCTTGACATAACATCGCAACTTTATAATTAACTTTGGATACAAGTGAATTTATTTCAGTTTCCTATTTTTTGGACTATACAGCTGACTTATATCATGTTTGTGGTTTCAATACCAACAAAATTTTTTTTGATTATTAAGTGATTCAGGTGGTACTGTCCTCTCTCACTCCCTGGGGACGCCTAGGGGTGGGAACTATATTATTTCATTTAGCATATTTATCTACACAGTTGTGTTTTTCTTTTTTGTTTTTCTTTTTGTATATCAGTTTATTTTCATCCTGTATGTGGTACGGATGTGTTTGGTGGATGGGGTTTGTGTGGATGTGAGCAAGCGGGTCTCTTATCTCTCCTGAGACTGATATATTACACATTGCTTCTTTGAATATTTCAGGTACATCTGAATAAAATAATTTGTTTTTGAAGTCTCATTGGCTGGGATTATTTATTATACATTTATTATAGTAGTGGTGAGGTCCGGTCGGCAGATTAGGGGTTAATACTTGAAGTTAGGTGTCGGCGATGTTAGGGAGGGCAGATTAGGGGTTAATACTATTTATTATAGGGTTTTTGAGGCGGGAGTGAGGCGGTTTAGGGGTTAATACATTTATTATAGTGGCGGCGAGGTCCGGTCGGCAGATTAGGGGTTAATAAGTGTAGGTAGGTAGCGGCGACGTTGGGGGGGGGGGCAGATTAGGGGTTAATAAATATTATGTAGGTGTCGGCGATGTTAGGGGCAGCAGATTAGGGGTACATAGGGATAATGTAGGTTGTGGCAGTGTACGGTCGGCAGATTAAGGGTTAAAAAATTTTATTATAGTGGCGGCGATGTGGGGGGACAACGGTTTATGGGTACATAGGTAGTTTATGGGTGTTAGTGTACTTTAGAGCACAGTAGTTAAGAGCTTTATGAACCGGCGTTAGCCCATAAAGCTCTTAACTCCTGACTTTTTTCTGCGGCTGGAGTCTTGTCGTTAGAGTTCTAACGCTCACTTCAGCCAAGACTCTAAATAACGGCGTTAGGAAGATCCCATTGAAAAGATAGGATACGCAATTGACGTAAGGGGATCTGCGGTATGGAAAAGTTGCTGCTGGAAAGTGAGCGTTAGACCCTTTCCTGACTGACTCTAAATACCAGCGGGCGGCCAAAACCAGCGTTAGGACCCCCTAACGCTGGTTTGGACGGCTAAAGCAGAACTCTAAATCTAGGCGATATTCTTTTTGAGTGCTGTGTTAATCCTTGAAATGGAACTGATGTAAAAAAATTGTTTTTGTCTGGATGAAAAATAACCCGGTCTGATTGAAGGACAATATGCTTTACCTTTTTTTTTACACAATTGTTTTTGCATTCAAAATAAATATTGATGTCTTCACACAAACTTATTATGTATAATTTAGTATACCTTGGCTTGGGCTGATTTTTTTCTATCTTTAAAAGCAACTCGGATCCCACCAGTAGCAGCCTCTGGAAGTTAAGAAATGTCCACTACTCCTCTACGTAAGTTATGACAAACTGAAAATATAAATAAACAGAACAGCCAATAATTATCTGTACATTTTATTGAAAAAAGGCTTTACTATAGAAAAAAACATCAGCTACAAATGATTTATTACACGATATTTCTAAAAAAAAAATTGTAAATTAAATATAAATTTTAATTAGATTTGACGGAGAACTAAAATATGTCCATCCTGGATATTAAAATATATTTGAGAGAATAATGTATAAAAGTTTGTGGATAGTCTGTCGCTGTGTTTTTCTTAGATATTATGAAAGAAAACTTTTAGGGAGAGTCTTTCTATGTCTGTACAACATGTCCACAAATCCATTGGTTTGCATACAACAAAATAATAACATTTGATTACTGTTTCATCTATTTCAGAACTATGAGGCATGGGGAAAGCCATACCAGTGAACTGCATTCAACAGTCATTACTGTAGAGGAACGTGATGGAGTAAATATTGATCAAACATGCTTCTCACCATCATCAACTGTGGACGTTGTCCAACCATCAAGCAAACATTATGCCCTTATTGTGGATGAGCAGCATGGGCAGACAGCGCAGTATCCACCGCCTCAACCGGAACCAGACCAGCCAACAGAACAGGAAACACAAAATCGGTATAGCCGGATGGAGGAGTTACTTCTTGAAAATTTAATAGCGACCAAAAATTTGATAAAAGCTGTTGAAAATATGAGAAATGATTTACATCGACACATAGACAGGGCATTAGCTTGTGTCAACAAAGAACAGCGCCAGGCAATGGATCACATGCATGAATCTATTTTGGACGCTATTTATCTACAACATCAACACAATGTTCCATCGCATGACACATAGATTGAAGTTTAATATAATAGTTATTTTTATGTCTCCCTCCTACCCTCTATGTACCTCATGTTTTGAGAACAGTGCTATTAACATTTGAAAAATGCACTTACATTGTTTTTAGTGTTAAATAGTGATGTCGCGAACAGTTCGCCGGAGAACAGTTCCCGGCAAACATAGCTTGTTCGCGTTCGCCGCTGCGGGCGAACATATGCGATGTTCGATCCGCCCCCTATTCGTCATCATTGAGGAAACTTTGACCCTGTATCTCACAGCCTTCAGACACATTTGAGCCAATCAGCAGCAGACACTCCCTCACAGACCCTCCCAGCTCCTGGGTAGCAGCCATTTTAGATTCATTACGATCCTGCTTTCTTAGTGAGAGGAGGTTTAGTGCTGCTGCTGCTGATATTATAGGGAAATAGATAGCTAGGCTAGTGTATTTAGTGTCCACTACAGTCCTGAAGGACTCATCTAATCTTCTCTGCTGTAAGGACAGCACCCCAAAAAGCCCTTTTTAGGGCTAGAACTTCAGCCCAAAAAGCCCTTTTTAGGGCTAAAACTTCAGTCTTTTTTTTTTTTTTTGTATTTGCATTTGCCTGGCTGTCAGCCTGTGTGTGAGGCTCACAGCATATACTGTGATTAGTGCCACCACTGATATCTGCTTAACATTAGTGTAAATTTAAACAAAAAAACTTTTAAATCATTTTGCTAGTGTAATCTAATTTCATTTTCTATCAGGCCTGTGTGTCAGGCTTACACAGCATATACTGTGGTTAATTGCTGTGCCAGCCACCACTCATATCTGCTTAACATTATTGTAAATTTAAAAAAAAAAACTTTTAAATCATTTTGCTAGTGTAATCTAATATCATTTTCTATCAGGCCTGTGTCTCAGGCTCACACAGCATATACTGTGGTTAATTGCTCTGTGCCAGCCACTACTCATATCTGCTTAACATTATTGTAAATTTAAACAAAAAAACTTTTAAATCATTTTGCTAGTGTAATCTAATTTCATTTTCTAACAGGCCTGTGTGTCAGGCTTACACAGAATATACTGTGGTTAATTGCTGTGCCAGCCACCACTCATATCTGCTTAACATTATTGTAAATTTAAAAAAAAAAAATTTAAATAATTTTGCTAGTGTAATCTAATTTCATTTTCTAACAGGCCTGCGTGTCAGGCTTACACAGCATATACTGTGGTTAATTGCTGCGCCAGCCACCACTCATATCTGCTTAACATTATTGTAAATTTTAAAAAAAAACTTTTAAATCATTTTGCTAGTGTAATCTAATTTCATTTTCTATCAGGCCTGTGTCTCAGGCTCACACAGCATATACTGTGGTTAATTGCTCTGTGCCAGCCACCACTCATATCTGCTTAACATTAGTGTAAATTTAAACAAAAAAACTTTTAAATCATTTTGCTAGTGTAATCTAATTTCATTTTCTATCAGGCCTGTGTGTCAGGCTTACACAGCATATACTGTGGTTAATTGCTGTGCCAGCCACCACTCATATCTGCTTAACATTATTGTAAATTAAAAAAAACAACTTTTCAATCATTTTGCTAGTGTAATCTAATTTCATTTTCTATCAGGCCTGTGTCTCAGGTTCACACAGCATATACTGTGGTTAATTGCTGTGCCAGCAGCCACCACTCATATCTGCTTAACATTATTGTAAATTAAAAAAAAAAACTTTTAAATCATTTTGCTAGTGTAATCTAATTTCATTTTCTATCAGGCCTGTGTGTCAGTCTCACACAGCATATACTGTGGTTAATTGCTGTGCCAGCCACCACTCATATCTGCTTAACATTATTGTAAATGTAAACAAAAAAACTTTTAAATCATTTTGCTAGTGTAATCTAATTTCATTTTCTATCAGGCCTGTGTGTCAGGCTCACACAGCATATGCTGTGGTTAATTGCTGTGCCAGCAGCCACCACTCATATCTGCTTAACATTATTGTAAATTTTTTAAAAAAAACTTTTAAATAATTTTGCTAGTGTAATCTAATTTCATTTTCTATCAGGCCTGTGTGTCAGGCTCACACAGCATATGCTGTGGTTAATTGCTGTGCCAGCAGCCACCACTCATATCTGCTTAACATTATTGTAAATTTTTTAAAAAAAACTTTTAAATCATTTTCTAAGTGTAATCTAATTTCATTTTCTATCAGGCCTGTGTGTCAGACTCACACAGCATATACTGTGGTTAATTGTTGTGCCAGCAGCCACCACTCATATCTGCTTAACATTATTGTAAATTTAAAAAAAAAAAACTTTTAAATCATTTTGCTAGTGTAATCTAATTTCATTTTCTATCAGGCCTGTGTGTCAGGCTCACACAGTATAGACTGTGGTTAATTGATCTGTGCCACCACTGATATCTGCTTAACAATCATTAGTGTAAATTTAAAAAAAAAACTTTTAAATCATTTTGCTAGTGTAATCTAATTTCATTTTCTATCAGGCCTGTGTGTCAGGCTCACACAGCATATACTGTGGTTAATTGCTGTGCCAGCCACCACTCATATCTGCTTAACATTATTGTAAATTAAAAAAAAAACAACTTTTAAATCATTTTGCTAGTGTAATCTAATTTCATTTTCTATCAGGCCTGTGTGTCATGCTCACATAGCATATACTGTGGTTAATTTTTCTGTGCCACCATTGATATCTGCTTAACAATCATTATTGTAAATTTAAACAAAAAAACTTTTAAATCATTTTGCTAGTGTAATCTAATTTCATTTTCTATCAGGCCTGTGTGTCAGGCTCACACAGCATATACTGTGGTTAATTGCTCTCTGCCACCACTGATATCTGCTTAACATTATTGTAAATTAAACAAAAAAAACCTTTACATCATTTTGCTAGTGTAATCTAATTTCATTTTCTATCAGGCCTGTGTGTCAGGCTCACATCATATACTGTAATTAATTCTTCAGTGCCACCACTGATATCTGGTTAACATTATTTTAAATTTAAAAAAAAACAACTTTTACATCATGTTGCTAGTGTAATCTAATTTCATTTTCCATCAGGCATGTGTGTCAGGCCCACATCATATAGTGTGATTAATAGCTCTTTTTCCCAACACTTATATCTGGTTTAACATTAGTGTAAATTTAAAAAAAAAATGTTTACATCAGTCCTCTTCTAGTGTTATTTAATTTTAGTTGCCAGGCCAGCCTGGCTGCCATTAGTGCCAGCCTGTGTGTCAGGCTGCCAGCATATACTGTGCCTACTTCCATCCTCAGTGCCAGTCCACCACTCCTATCTGGTGTAACATTAGTTTAAATTTTGTAAAAAAAAACTTTTACATCAGTCTTCTAGTGTTATTTAATTTTAGTTGCCAGGCCAGCCTGCCACTAGTGCCAGCCTGTGTGTCAGGCTGCCAGCACATACTGTGCCTACTTCTGTTGTAACATTAGTGTAACTTTTTTTTAAAAAAAAACTTTTACATCAGTCTGCTATTGTTATTTAATTGCAGTTGCCTGTCTGCCAGCGTGTGTGCCAGGCCCACTTTCCAACTAGTGCCACAAATCATATTTGATGATTATTTTAAATATTTACACTACTGTTATAACAAATATGATTTGTGGCACTAGTTGGAAAGTGGGCCTGGCACACACGCTGGCAGGCAGGCAACTGCAATTCAATTGCACTAGCAGACTGATGATTATTTTAAATATTTACACTACTGTTATAACAGTCTGCTAGTGCAATTGAATTGCAGTTGCCCGCCTGCCAGCGTGTGTGCCAGGCCCACTTGCCAACTAGTGCCACCAATCATATTTGTTATAACAGTATTGTAAATATTTAAAATAAAAACTTTTTTGACTGAGAAACATCAGTCATCTAGTGTAATCTAATTGCAGTTGCCTTCCTCCCAGCATGTGTGCCAGGCCCACTTGCCAACTAGTGCCACCAATCATATTTGTTATAACAGTAGTGTAAATATTTAAAAAAAATATTTTTTGACTGTGAAAGATCAGTCTGCTAGTGTAATCTAATTGAAGTTGCCTGCCTGCCAGCGTGTGTGCCAGGCCCACTTGCTGCCAACTATTGCCACCAATCATATTTGTTATAACAGTTTTGAAAATATTTAAAATCAAAACTTTTTTGACTGTGAATCATCAGTCTGCTAGTGCAATTGAATTGCAGTTGCCTGCCTGCCAGCGTGTGTGCCAGGCCCACTTGCCAACTAGTGCCACCAATCATATTTGTTATAACAGTATTTTAAATATTTAATAAAAAAACTTTTTTGACTGTGAAACATCAGTCTACTATAGTAATCTAATTGAAGTTGCCTGCCTGCCAGCATGTGTGCCAGGGCCACTTGCCAAGTTAGTGGCACCACTCATATTTGTTATAACAGTATTGTAAATATTTTAAATAAAAACTTTTTTGACTGTGAATCATCAGTCTGCTAGTGCAATTGAATTGCAGTTGCCTGCCTGCCAGCGTGTGTGCCAGGCCCACTTGCCAACTAGTGCCACCAATCATATTTGTTATAACAGTATTTTAAATATTTAAAAAAAAACTTTTTTGACTGTGAAGCATCAGTCAGCTAGTGTAATCTAATTGCAGTTGCCTTCCTCCCAGCGTGTGTACCAGGCCCACTTGCCAACTAGTGCCACCAATCATATTTGTTATAACAGTAGTGTAAATATTTACAATAAAAACTTTTTTGACTGTGAATCATCAGTCTGCTAGTGCAATTGAATTGCAGTTGCCTGCCTGCCAGCGTGTGTGCCAGGCCCACTTGCCAACTATTGCCACCAATCATATTTGTTATAACAGTATTTTAAATATTTAATAAAAAAACTTTTTTGACTGTGAAACATCAGTCTACTATAGTAATCTAATTGAAGTTGCCTGCCTGCCAGCGTGTGTGCCAGGGCCACTTGCCAAGTTAGTGGCACCACTCATATTTGTTGTCACAGTACTTTTAATATTTAAAAAAATAAACATTTTTGACTTTGAAACATCAGTCTGCTTTTTTGTGTCAGGCTCACAGCGTATACTGTGCCCACTTGCCCAGTGCCACCACTCATAATTTGTTTTATAGTATTGTAAGTGTACATTTTAAAAAAAAATGACAGGCAGAGGCAGGCCACCCCGCAGGTGCCGTCGTGGTCGTGGTGCTGTGATTCCTTTAGACCCTACAACTATGCACATTCTGAGGAGGACCTAGTTGAATGGCTAACACAGGACACCCAATCTTCTACAGCTTCCGCTCCTAGTCCTAACCTTGACGCACCATCCACCTCCAGCTGTGCTTTGGGCACCTCTCAAGTGACCAGTGCCACTCACCCGCCTGTCGCCACCACCAACACTAGCACCACAGCCGTTTCACTTGATCTGTCACAGGAGTTATTGACACGTCAGTTGGAAGAAATGAGTGATGCGCAACCATCATTGACAGAGGATGTAGATAACAGTGATATGTCTCAGTCAGGCAGCATTACAGACATGGACATACGGTGTGATGATGATGATGATGATGTTGTACCCGCTGCTGCTTCCTTTGTTGATGTGTCAGATACAAGTGAAGTGGTTGATAATGATGTGTCCGTGGATGTCACGTGGGTGCCCGCTAGAAGAGAAGAAGAAGATGGGGAAAGTTCAGATGGGGAGACAGAGAGGAGGAGGAGGAGACAAGTTGGAAGCAGGGGGAGGTCGTCGCAAGGAGCTAGTGGCACAGTCAGACAGCATGCATCGGCACCCGGGGTCAGCCAGACAGCACGCCGACGCCAATCAACGCATGCTGTGGCCACCACCAGAATGCCATCATCGCAGAGCTCAGCAGTTTGCATTTTTTTTGTGTGTCTGCCTCTGACAACAGCGATGCCATTTGCAACCTGTGCCAAAAGAAACTGAGTCGTGGGAAGTCCAACACCCACCTAGGTACAACTGCTTTGCGAAGGCACATGGTCTCACATCACAAACGCCGATGGGAAGAACACATGAGTAGAAGCAGCACACAAACTCAAAGCCGCCCTCCTCCTCCTGGACCAGCATCTTCAGCCACATCAACCACTGCTGTCCTCCTTGCCCCCTCTCAACCATCCCACACTCAGTCTCTCTTACGTAGCAGTTCCTGGTCATCTGCCCACAGTCAGGTGTCTGTCAAGGACATGTTTGAGCGTAAGAAGCCAACGACTTGCAGGCAGGCCTGCTGCTATCTCCTCTACTCCTCCTACTCCATCCTCTTCCATAACCTCTTCCTCGGCTGAGTCCTCTTCTGCTGCTGCATCTTGCTCCACATCAACGGCACCCCCCCAGCTCCCCAGGTACTATTCAACATCCCGGATACGGCAGTGTCATGCCGTCTTGGGGTTGACTTGCCTGAAAGCCGAGAGTCACACCGCACCAGCACTCCTGTCCGCCCTGAACGCACAGGTAGATCAGTGTCTGACTCTGCACCAACTGGAGATTGGCAAGGTTGTTTCTGACAATGGAAGTAATTTGATGGCGGCATTGAAATTGGGAAAGTTGACACATGTGCCGTGCATGGCACATGTGTGTAATCTGATTGTACAACGCTTTGTGCATAAGTACCCAGGCTTACAGGACGTCCTGAAGCAGGCCAGGAAGGTGTGTTGCCATTTCAGGCATTCCTACACGGCCATGGCGCACTTGTCCGATATCCAGCGTTGAAACAACCTGCCAGTGAGGCGCTTGATTTGAGACAGCCCGACACGTTGGCATTCAACACTCCTAATGTTCAACCACCTGCTCCAACAAGAGAAAGCTGTTAATGAGTATTTGTATGACCGGGGTGCTAGGACAGCCTCTGGGGAGCTGGGGATTTTTTTGCCAAATTACTGGACGCTCATGCGCAATGCCTGTAGGCTCATGTGTCCTTTTGAGGAGGTGACAAACCTTGTCAGTCACACCGAAGGCACAATCAGCGACATCATACCATTTGTTTTCTTCCTGGAGCGTGCCCTGCGAAGAGGGCTAGATCAGGCCGTAGATGAGCGTGAAGAGGAAGAGTTGTGGTGTCCATCACCACCAGAAACAGCCTTATCAGCATCGCTTGCTGGAACTGCGGCAATGCAGGAAGAGGATTGTGAGGAAGAGGATTCAGAGGAGTAATGTGGCTTTGAGGAGGAGGAGGAGGAAGACCAAGCACAACAGGCATCCCAGGGTGCTCGTTTTTTTCACCTATCTGATACCCGTGGTGTTGTACGTGGCTGGGGGGAAGAAGATACCTTCAGTGACATCAGTGAGGACGAGGAATGGGACATGATTAGCTCGGCATCCAACCTTGTGCAAATGGGGTCTTTCATGCTGTCGTGCCTGTTGAGGGACCCTTGTATAAAAAAGCTGAAGGAGAACGACCTGTACTGGGTGTCCACGCTACTAGACCCCCGGTATAAGCATAAAGTGACTGAAATGTTACCAAATTCCCGCAAGTCGGAAAGGATGGAGCAGTTCCAAAATAAATTAAAAACTATGCTTTACACAGCGTATAAGGGTGATCTCACAGCACAACGGGAATCTAACAGGGGAAGAGATGAAACTAATCCTCCTCCTCCTCCCACGACCACGGCGGCAAGGACAGGACGCTTTCCTGACGTGTTGTTGATGGAGGACATGCAGACCTTTTTAACTCCTATGCATCGCCAGGGCCTTTCGGGATCCAGCCTCAGAGAAAGACTCAACTGACAGGTAGCAGACTACCTAGCATTAACTGCGGATCTCGACACTCTGAGGAGCGATGGACCCCTTGACTACTGGGTGTGCAGGCTTGACCTGTGGCCTGAGCTATCCCAATTTGCAATCGAACTTCTGGCCTGCCCCGCTTCAAGTGTCCTGTCAGAAAGGACCTTCAGTGCAGCAGGAGGTTTTGTCACTGAGAAGAGAAGTCGCCTAGGTCAAAAAGTCTTGATTATCTCACCTTAATTAAAATGAATGAGGGATGGATCCCGAAGGGACTGACATTGGGCGATACATTTGAGTAAAAAAGGCCTGATGATGAGATGAGCTGCATTGGGCTACAAATGGTACACACGCTGGCGTATTTTTTCTTAGAATGCAGGATGACTTGCGTGACTTATCCGCCAACAACTAGTGTTCAAGCCGCAAGGTTTTAGGGCACTTTCTAACTGTTTTACAAACATCAATTTTTCTGGCCGCTGCTACAGCAGCGGCTGCAACAATACCTAATTTTTCAGGCATTTGGACATGCCTAATTTTTCTGGCCTCTGGTGCTGCACTGTGGCTACAAAACCCAAACCAAAAAACGGCACATAACAGTGATGAAACTGTTAAGAATAGTACTGTCATTAACACACCACTCATATTTGGTGGCACAGTAGATTGTACGCGCAGTGCCCCAAATTTGAAGTAGGAGGATCGACCAAGCATCTTTTTCCATCTCACGGTTCCGAAAAATTATCTATGGGTTCCTAAAAACGATGCCATACCTGTACTCGATTGTGCAAAAGGATGGCATATGTGGTGTTTCATGCTGTTGTTTCTGTTGAGGGTCCTGGACCCTCGTCTAAAAAGGCTGAAGGAGAACTACCTGTACTGGGTGTCCAAGCATGTTTTTTGTTCAATTTCCCGGTTCCTAAAAATTATCTCCGGGTTCATAAAACCAATGCCATATCTGTAATCTATTGTGCAAAAGGATGGCATATGTGGTGTTTCATGCTGTTATTTCTGTTGAGGGTCCTGGACCCTCATCTAAAAAGGCTGAAGGAGAACGACCTGTACTGGGTGTCCAAGCATCTTTTTACATCTCCTGGTTCCTAAAAATTATCTCTGGGTTCCTAAAATCGATGCCATACCTGTACTGGATTGTTCAAAAGGATGGCATATGTGGTGTTTCCTGCTGTTGTTTCTGTTGAGGGTCCTGGACCCTCTTATAAAAAGGCTGAAGGAGAACGAAGTGTACTGGTTGTCAAAGCATCTTTTTCCATCTCCCGGTTCCTAAAAATTATCTCCGGGTTCCTAAAATGGATGCCATACCTGTACTCTATTGTTAAAAAGGATGGCATATGTGGTGTTTCATGCTGTTGTTTCTGTTGAGGGTCCTGGACCCTCGTCTAAAAAGGCTGAAGGAGAACAAGCTGTACTGGGTGTCCAAGCATGTTTTTCCATCTCCCGGTTCCTAAAAATTTCTTCGGGTTCCTAAAATCAATGCCATACCTGTACTGGATTGTTCAAAAGGATGGCATATGTGGTGTTTCCTGCTGTTGTTTCTGTTGAGGGTCCTGGACCCTCGTCTAAAAAGGCTGAAGGAGAACGAAGTGTACTGGTTGTCCAAGCATCTTTTTCAATCTCCCGGTTCCTAAAAATTATCTCCGGGTTACTAAAATGGATGCCATACCTGTACTCTATTGTTAAAAAGGATGGCATATGTGGTGTTTCATGCTGTTGTTTCTGTTGAGGGTCCTGGACCCTCGTCTAAAAAGGCTGAAGGAGAACAAGCTGTACTGGGTATCCAAGCATGTTTTTCCATCTCCCGGTTCCTAAAAATTATCTCCGGGTTCCTAAAATCGATGCCACACCTGTACTGGATTGTTCAAAAGGATGGCATATGTGGTGTTTCCTGCTGTTGTTTCTGTTGAGGGTTCGGGACCCTCTTATAAAAAGGCTGAAGGAGAACGAAGTGTACTGGTTGTCCAAGCATCTTTTTCCATCTCCCGGTTCCTAAAAATTATCTCCGGGTTCCTAAAATCGATGCCATACCTGTACTGGATTGTTCAAAAGGATGGCATATGTGGTGTTTCCTGCTGTTGTTTCTGTTGAGGGTCCTGGACCCTCGTCTAAAAAGGCTGAAGGAGAACAAAGTGTACTGGTTGTCCAAGCATCTTTTTCCATCTCCTGGTTCCTAAAAATTATCTCCGGGTTCCTAAAATCGATGCCATACCTGTACTGGATTGTTCAAAAGGATGGCATATGTGGTGTTTCATGCTGTTGTTTCTGTTGAGGGTCCTGGACCCTCGTCTAAAAAGGCGGAAGGAGAACGAAGTGTACTGGTTGTCCAAGCATCTTTTTCCATCTCCCGGTTCCTACAAATTATCTCCGGGTTCCTAAAATGGATGCCATACCTGTACTCTATTGTGCAAAAGGATGGCATATGTGGTGTTTCATGCTGTTGTTTCTGTTGAGGGTCCTGGACCCTCTTATAAAAAGGCTGAAGGAGAACGACCTGTACTGGGTTTCCAAGCATTTTTTTCCATCTCCCGGTTCCTAAAAATTATCTCCGGGTTCCTAAAATCGATGCCATACCTGTACTCTATTGTGCAAAAGGAAGTAACCTTACCATGGGTCCCAGACCGCATGTCTTGTTGTTATATTTTGTCAGGGTAATCGGGCAGGCCATATAGACCTCTCCCGATAGGGGGAGTAACACGTATTAAAGTGCTAAGAATATTAATACTTAACACAACCTAGTTACCATGGGTCCCAGACCGCATGTCTTATTGTTATATTTTGTCAGGGTACTCAGGCAGGCCATAGGGAACTCCACTGGATAGGTGGAGTAACACGTATTAAAGTGCTAAGAATAGTGGAACTTAACACAACCTAGTTACCATGGGTCCCAGACCGCATGTCTTGTTATTATATTTTGTCAGGGTAATCAGGCAGACCATATAGACCTCCCCCGATAGAGGGAGTAAAAGAAATTAAAGTGATAAGAATAGTACTACTTAACACAACCTAGTTACCATGGGTCCCAGACCGCATGTCTTATTGTTATATTTTGTCAGGGTAATCAGGCAGACCATATAGACCTCTCCCGATAGGGGGAGTAAAAGGGATTAAAGTGCTAAGAATAGTACTACTTAACAAAACCTAGTTACCATGGGTCCCAGACCGCATGTCTTATTGTTATATTTTGTCAGGGTAATCAGGCAGACCATATAGACCTCCCCCGATAGGGGGAGTAAAAGGGATTAAAGTGCTAGGAATAGTACTACTTAACACAACCTAGTTACCATGGGTCCCAGACCGCATGTCTTATTGTTATATTTTGTCAGGGTAATCAGGCAGACCATATAGACCTCCCCCGATAGGGGGAGAAAAAGAAATTAAAGTGATAAGAATAGTACTACTTAACACAACCTAGTTACCATGGGTCCCAGACCGCATGTCTTATTGTTATATTTTGTCAGGGTAATCAGGCAGACCATATAGACCTCTCCCGATAGGGGGAGTAAAAGGGATTAAAGTGCTAAGAATAGTACTACTTAACACAACCTAGTTACCATGGGTCCCAGACCGCATGTCTTATTGTTATATTTTGTCAGGGTAATCAGGCAGACCATATAGACCTCCCCCGATAGGGGGAGTAAAAGGGATTAAAGTGCTAAGAATAGTACTACTTAACACAACCTAGTTACCATGGGTCCCAGACCGCATGTCTTGTTATTATATTTTGTCAGGGTAATCAGGCAGGCCGTATAGACCTCCCCCGATAGGGGGAGTTACAGGGATTAAAGTGCTAAGAATAGTACTACTTAACACAACCTAGTTACCATGGGTCCCAGACCGCATGTCTTATAGTTATATTTTGTCAGGGTAATCAGGCAGACCATATAGACCTCCCCCGATAGGGGGAGTAAAATAAATTAAAGTGATAAGAATAGTACTACTTAACACAACCTAGTTACCATGGGTCCCAGACCGCATGTCTTATTGTTATATTTTGTCAGGGTAATCAGGCAGACCATATAGACCTCTCCCGATAGGGGGAGTAAAAGGGATTAAAGTGCTAAGAATAGTACTACTTAACACAACCTAGTTACCATGGGTCCCAGACCGCATGTCTTATTGTTATATTTTGTCAGGGTAATCATGCAGACCATATAGACCTCCCCCGATAGGGGGAGAAAAAGAAATTAAAGTGATAAGAATAGTACTACTTAACACAACCTAGTTACCATGGGTCCCAGACCGCATGTCTTATTGTTATATTTTGTCAGGGTAATCAGGCAGACCATATAGACCACTCCCGATAGGGGGAGTAAAAGGGATTAAAGTGCTAAGAATAGTACTACTTAACACAACCTAGTTACCATGGGTCCCAGACCGCATGTCTTATTGTTATATTTTGTCAGGGTAATCAGGCAGACCATATAGACCTCCCCCGATAGGGGGAGTAAAAGGGATTAAAGTGCTAAGAATAGTACTACTTAACACAACCTAGTTACCATGGGTCCCAGACCACATGTCTTGTTATTATATTTTGTCAGGGTAATCAGGCAGGCCGTATAGACCTCCCCCGATAGGGGGAGTTACAGGGATTAAAGTTCTAAGAATAGTACTACTTAACACAACCTTTACATGGGTCACAGACCGCATGTCTTATTGTTATATTTTGTCAGGGTAAACATGCAGGCCATATAGACCTCCCCAGATAGGGGGAGTTACAGGGATTAAAGTGCTAAGAATAGTACTACTTAACACAACCTTACCATGGGTCCCAGGCCACATGTCTTATTGTTATATTTTGTCAGGGTAATCATGCAGGCCATATTGACCTCCCCGATAGGGGGAGTTACAGGGATTAAAGTGCTAAGAATAGTACTACTAAACACAACCTAATTATGATGGGTCCCAGACCGCATGTTTTATTATTATACTTTGTCAGGGTAATCATGAAGGCCATATAGACCTCCCCCGATATGGGGAGTAACAGGTATTAAACTGCTAAGAACAGTACTACTTAACACAACCTAGTTACCATGGGTCACAGACCGCATGTCTTGTTGTGATACTTTATCAGGGTAATCAGGCAGGCCATATAGACCTCCCCCGATATGGGGAGTAACAGGTATTAAACTGCTAAGAACAGTACTACTTAAGACAACCTAGTTACCATGGGTCACAGACCGCATATCTTGTTGTGATACTTTGTCAGGGTAATCAGGCAGGCCATATAGACCTCACCCAATAGGGGGAGTAAAAGGGATTAAAGTGCTAAGGATAGTACTACTTAACACAACATAGTTACCATGGCTCATAGATCGCATGTCTTATTGTTATATTTTGTCAGGGTAATCAGGCAGGCCATATAGAGCTCACCCGATCGGGGGAGTTACAGGGATTAAAGTGCTAAGGATAGTACTACTTAACACAACATAGTTACCATGGCTCCCAGACCGCATGTTTTATTATTATACTTTGTCAGGGTAATCATGCAGGCCATATAGACCTCCCCCGATATCGGACTAACAGGTATTAAAGTGCTAAGAACAGTACTACTTAACACAATCTAGTTACCATGGGTCCCAGACCACATGTTTTGTTGTTATACTTTGTCAGGGTAATCATGCAGGCCATATAGACCTCCCCCGATAGGGGGGAGTAAAAGGGATTAAAGTGCTAAGAATAGTACTACTAAACACAACCTAATTACCATGGGTCCCAGACCGCATGTCTTGTTGTTATACTTTCTCAGGGTAATCATGCAGGCCATATAGACCTACACAGATAGGGGAAGTAACATGGATTAAAGTGCTAAGAATAGTACTAATATAAACACAACCTAGTTACCATGGATCCCAGACCGCATGTCTTGTTGTTATAATTTGTCAGGGTGATCATGCAGGCCATACAGACCTCCCCCGATAGGGGGAGTTACAGGGATTGAAGTGCTAAGAATAGTATTACTTAACACAACCTAGTTACCATGGCTCCCAGACCGCATGTTTTATTATTATACTTTGTCAGGGTAATTATATATCTATCAAATCGATCTATTTATCTTCTATCGATTCTATCTAACTATCAATCTATGTATATCTATCTATCAAATCTATCTATCTCGTGGCCGGACTGATTTGAGACAGCCACTTGTGTTTAGGCCAAATTTGAAGTAGGAGGACAGACCAATCATCTTCTTCCATCTCCCTGTTCCAAAAATGCAGCCCATATAGACCTCCCCCGATAGGGGGAGTAACAGGTAGTAAACTGCTAAGAATAATACTACTTAACACACCACGGGTCCCAGACCGCATGTCTTATTGTTATACTCTGTCAGGGAAATCATATATCTATCAAATCTATCTATTTATCTATCAAATCTATCTAACTATCAATCGTATCTATCAAATATAAATTGCATCTATTGATCGATGTAATTCGTATCTATCAAATGTATATTGCATCTTTTGATCTATGTAATTCGTATCTATCAAATGTATATTGCATCAATTGATTTATGTAATTCGTATCTATCATCAAATGTATCTTGCATCTATTGATCTATGTAATTTGTATCTATCATATGTATATTGCATCTATTGATCTATGTAATGTATGTATCTAACTATCAAATCTATCTAACTTGTGGTTGTGCAAATGGACTGTTTGCAGTTGTTTGCGGTGCGTTACACGGGGAGTTTGGTCTGTCACTGTGAAGCGGGCGAAACACTTACACTACCTGATCGATACTTCATCATACCTTATGTTTTAAAGCACGTTATTAAAAAAATTTTTAGGACTGTTAGGTGATTAAGGCACTTTATGGCTTAAAACCAGACTCTGCATCAACTATGTAATTTTCCGTGGGAGTTTTGCCATGGATCCCCCTCCGGCATGCCACAGTCCAGGTGTTAGTCCCCTTGAAACAACTTTTCCATCACTATTGTGGCCAGAAAGAGTCTTTGTGGGTTTTAAAGTTCGCCTGCCTATTGAAGTCAATGGCGGTTTGCGCGGTTCGCCGGTTCGCGAACAGTATTTTAAGGTTCGCGACATCACTAGTGTTAAATGTTTGTGAGTTATTATATAATATATATATTTTATTAATATATATATATATATATATATATATATATATATACATACACACACAATATACATAAATGTTATTTGGATTTAGCAGCCCTCTTTCTAATATTTGTAATAAAGTGTACATTTTCATGATCCATGTGTGTCCTTTAATTTGCATAATTTAAATGTCCACTTTGTCTTTGAGGTATATTTATATCTATATGTATCTACTTACATAGACCTAGATTTGGAGTTTGGCGGTAGAAGGGCTGTTAACGCTCCGCGGGCTTTTTTCTGGCCGCACCATAAAATTAACTCTGGTATCGAGAGTTCAAACAAATGCTGCGTTAGGCTCCAAAAAAGGAGCGTAGAGCATTTTTACCGCAAATGCAACTCTCGATACCAGAGTTGCTTACGGACGCGGCCAGCCTCAAAAACGTGCTCGTGCACGATATCCCCATAGGAAACAATGGGGCTGTTTGAGCTGAAAAAAAACCTAACACCTGCAAAAAAGCAGCGTTCAGCTCCTAACGCAGCCCCATTGTTTCCTATGGGGAAACACTTCCTACGTCTGCACCTAACACTCTAACATGTACCCCGAGTCTAAACACCCCTAACCTTACACTTATTAACCCCTAATCTGCCGCCCCCGCTATCGCTGACCCCTGCATATTTTTTTTAACCCCTAATCTGCCGCTCCGTAAACCGCCGCAACCTACGTTATCGCTATGTACCCCTAATCTGCTGCCCTAACATCGCCGACCCCTATATTATATTTATTAACCCCTAATTTGCCCCCCTCAACGTCGCCGACACCTGCCTACACTTATTAACTCCTAATCTGCCGAGCGGACCTGAGCGCTACTATAATAAAGTTATTAACCCCTAATCCGCCTCACTAACCCTATCATAAATAGTATTAACCCCTAATCTGCCCTCCCTAACATCGCCGACACCTACCTTCAATTATTAACCCCTAATCTTCCGAGCGGAGCTCACCGCTATTCTAATAAATGTATTAACCCCTAACGCTAAGTCTAACCCTAACACTAACACCCCCCTAAGTTAAATATAATTTAAATCTAACGAAATTAATTAACTCTTATTAAATAAATTATTCCTATTTAAAGCTAAATACTTACCTGTAAAATAAATCCTAATATAGCTACAATATAAATTATAATTACATTGTAGCTATTTTAGGATTAATATTTATTTTACAAGCAACTTTGTAATTATTTTAACCAGGTACAATAGCTATTAAATAGTTAAGAACTATTTAATAGTTACCTAGTTAAAATAATAACAAATTTACCTGTAAAATAAATCCTAAACTAAGATATAATTAAACCTAACACTACCCTATCAATAAAATAATTAAATAAACTACCTACAATTACCTACAATTAACCTAACACTACACTATCAATAAATTAATTAAACACAATTGCTACAAATAAATACAATTAAATAAACTAGCTAAAGTACAAAAAATAAAAAAGAACTAAGTTACAGAAAATAAAAAAATATTTACAAACATAAGAAAAATATTACAACAATTTTAAACTAATTACACCTACTCTAAGCCCCCTAATAAAATAACAAAGCCCCCCAAAATAAAAAATTCCCTACCCTATTCTAAATTAAAAAAGTTCCAAGCTCTTTTACCTTACCAGCCCTGAACAGGGCCCTTTGCGGGGCATGCCCCAAGAATTTCAGCTCTTTTGCCTGTAAAAGAATAAATACAATACCCCCCCCCAACATTACAACCCACCACCCACATACCCCTAATCTAACCCAAACCCCCCTTAAATAAACCTAACACTAAGCCCCTGAAGATCTTCCTACCTTGTCTTCACCATACCAGGTTCACCGATCCGTCCTGGCTCCAACATCTTCATCCAACCCAAGCGGGGGTTGGCGATCCATCATCCGGTGCTGAAGAGGTCCAGAAGAGGCTCCAAAGTCTTCCTCCTATCCGGCAAGAAGAGGACATCCGGACCGGCAAACATCTTCTCCAAGCGGCATCTTCGATCTTCTTCCATCCGGTGCGGAGCGGGTCCATCTTGAAGCAGGCGACGCGGATCCATCCTCTTCTTCCGTTGTCTCCCGACTAATGACGGTTCCTTTAAGGGACGTCATCCAAGATGGCGTCCCTCGAATTCCGATTGGCTGATAGGATTCTATCAGCCAATCGGAATTAAGGTAGGAATTTTCTGATTGGCTGATGGAATCAGCCAATCAGAATCAAGTTCAATCCGATTGGCTGATCCAATCAGCCAATCAGATTGAGCTCGCATTCTATTGGCTGATCGGAACAGCCAATAGAATGCGAGCTCAATCTGATTGGCTGATTGGATCAGCCAATCGGATTGAACTTGATTCTGATTGGCTGATTCCATCAGCCAATCAGAAAATTCCTACCTTAATTCCGATTGGCTGATAGAATCCTATCAGCCAATCGGAATTCGAGGGACGCCATCTTGGATGACGTCCCTTAAAGGAACCGTCATTAGTCGGGAGACAACGGAAGAAGAGGATGGATCCGCGTCGCCTGCTTCAAGATGGACCCGCTCCGCACCGGATGGAAGAAGATCGAAGATGCCGCTTGGAGAAGATGTTTGCCGGTCCGGATGTCCTCTTCTTGCCGGATAGGAGGAAGACTTTGGAGCCTCTTCTGGACCTCTTCAGCACCGGATGATGGATCGCCAACCCCCGCTTGGGTTGGATGAAGATGTTGGAGCCAGGACGGATCGGTGAACCTGGTATGGTGAAGACAAGGTAGGAAGATCTTCAGGGGCTTAGTGTTAGGTTTATTTAAGGGGGGTTTGGGTTAGATTAGGGGTATGTGGGTGGTGGGTTGTAATGTTGGGGGGGGTATTGTATTTATTCTTTTACAGGCAAAAGAGCTGAAATTCTTGGGGCATGCCCCGCAAAGGGCCCTGTTCAGGGCTGGTAAGGTAAAAGAGCTTGTAACTTTTTTAATTTAGAATAGGGTAGGGAATTTTTTATTTTGGGGGGCTTTGTTATTTTATTAGGGGGCTTAGAGTAGGTGTAATTAGTTTAAAATTGTTGTAATATTTTTCTTATGTTTGTAAATATTTTTTTATTTTTTGTAACTTAGTTCTTTTTTATTTTTTGTACTTTAGCTAGTTTATTTAATTGTATTTATTTGTAGCAATTGTGTTTAATTAATTTATTGATAGTGTAGTGTTAGGTTAATTGTAGGTAGTTTATTTAATTAATTTATTGATAGTGTAGTGTTAGGTTAATTGTAGGTAATTGTAGGTAGTTTATTTAATTATTTTATTGATAGGGTAGTGTTAGGTTTAATTATATCTTAGGTTAGGATTTATTTTACAGGTAAATTTGTTATTATTTTAACTAGGTAACTATTAAATAGTTCTTAACTATTTAATAGCTATTGTACCTAGTTAAAATAAATACCAAGTTGCCTGTAAAATAAATATTAATCCTAAAATAGCTATAATATAATTATAATTTATATTGTAGCTATATTAGGATTTATTTTACAGGTATGTATTTAGCTTTAAATAGGAATAATTTATTTAATAAGAGTTAATTTATTTCGTTAGATGTAAATTATATTTAAGTTAGGGGGGTGTTAGGGTTAGGGTTAGACTTAGCTTTAGGGGTTAATCCATTTATTAGAATAGCGGTGAGCTCCGGTCGTCAGATTAGGGGTTAATAATTGAAGTTAGGTGTCGGCGATGTTAGGGAGGGCAGATTAGGGGGTTAATACTATTTATTATAGGGTTAGTGAGGCGGGTTAGGGGTTAATAACTTTATTATAGTAGCGCTCAGGTCCGCTCGGCAGATTAGGGGTTAATAAGTGTAGGCAGGTGTCGGCGACGTTGAGGGGGGCAGATTAGGGGTTAATAAATATAATATAGGGGTCGGCGGTGTTAGGGGTAGCAGATTAGGGGTACATAGGGATAACGTAGGTGGCGGCGCTTTGCGGTCGGAAGATTAGGGGTTAATTATTTTAAGTAGCTGGCGGGGATGTTGTGGGGGGCAGGTTAGGGGTTAATAAATATAATATAGGGGTCGGCGTTGTTAGGGGCAGCAGATTAGGGGTACATAAGTATAACGTAGGTGGCGGTCGGCAGATTAGGGGTTAAAAATTTTAATCGAGTGGCGGCGATGTGGGGGGAGCTCGGTTTAGGGGTACATAGGTAGTTTATGGGTGTTAGTGTACTTTAGGGTACAGTAGTTAAGAGCTTTATGAACCGGCGTTAGCCCAGAAAGCTCTTAACTCCTGCTATTTTCAGGCGGCTGGAATTTTGTCGTTAGAGCTCTAACGCTCACTTCAGAAACGACTCTAAATACCGGCGTTAGAAAGATCCCATTGAAAAGATAGGATACGCAATTGACGTAAGGGGATCTGCGGTATGGAAAAGTCGCGGCTGAAAAGTGAGCGTTAGACCCTTTAATCACTGACTCCAAATACCAGCGGGCGGCCAAAACCAGCGTTAGGAGCCTCTAACGCTGGTTTTGACGGCTACCGCCGAACTCCAAATCTAGGCCATAGTCAATGTAAAGCTTTCTTGACGGTCGATGTTATGGAAATATCTTCTGTCATCTTTAAAATTTCAAATGTATGTTGGAAAATGAATTGTGTGTCCTTCTGCAATACATATGTTTTAAAACAAACAAAAAAATTATTCAGATTGGTTAGGTTCATTAATGAATCTGTCTCTAAAGTAATCAACATTAAAGGGATACTATCACTAAATCCAAAAGTTAGATTTCATGATTATGAATCAGATACACAAACGGCTAGATTTAGAGTTTTGTCGGTAACGACCCGCGTAGCTAACGCCGGCTTTTTTCTGGCCGCACCTTTAAAATAACTCTGGTATTGAGAGTCCACAGAATCGCTGCGTTAGGCTCCAAAAAAGGAGCGTAGAGCATTTTTAACGCAACTGCAACTCTCGATACCAGAGTTGCTTACGGACGCGGCCAGCCTCAAAAACGAGCTCGTGCACGATTCCCTCATAGGAAACAATGGGGCTGTTTGAGCTGAAAAAAAACCTAACACCTGCAAAAAAGCCGCGTTCAGCTCCTAACGCAGCCCCATTGTTTGCTATGGGGAAACACTTCCTACGTCTGCACCTAACACCCTAACATTTTCCCCCGAGTCTAAACACCCCTAACCTTACACTTATTAACCCCTATTCTTCCGCCCCCGCTATCGCTGACCCCTGCATATTATTTTTAACCCCTAATCTGCCGCTCCGTAAACTGCCGCTACTTACATTATCCTTATGTACCCCTAATCTGCTGCCCCTAACACCGCCGACCCCTATATTATATTTATTAACCCCTAATCTGCCGCCCACAACGTCGCCCCCACCTGCCTACACTTATTAACCCCTAATCTGCCGAGCGGACCGCACCGCTACTATAATAAAGTTATTAACCCCTAATCCGCCTCACTAACCCTATAATAAATAGTATTAACCCCTAATCTGCCCTCCCTAACATCGCCGACACCTAACTTCAATTATTAACCCCTAATCTGCCGACCGGAGCTCACCGCTATTCTAATAAATGTATTAACCCCTAAAGCTAAGTCTAACCCTAACACTAACACCCCCCTAAGTTAAATATAATTTTAATCTAACGAAATTAATTAACTCTTATTAAATAAATTATTCCTATTTAAAGCTAAATACTTACTTGTAAAATAAATCCTAATATAGCTACAATATAAATTATAATTACATTGTAGCTATTTTAGGATTAATATTTATTTTACAGGCAACTTTGTAATTATTTTAACCAGGTACAATAGCTATTAAATAGTTAAGAACTATTTAATAGTTACCTAGTTAAAATAATTACAAAATTACCTGTAAAATAAATCCTAACCTAAGTTACAATTAAACCTAACACTACACTATCAATAGATTAATTAAATACAATACCTACAAATAACTACAATGAAATAAACTAACTAAAGTACAAAAAATAAAAAAGAACTAAGTTACAAAAAATAAAAAAATATTTACAAACATAAGAAAAATATTACAACAATTTTAAACTAATTACACCTACTCTAAGCCCCCTAATGAAATAACAAAGACCCCCAAAATAAAAAATGCCCTACCCTATTCTAAATTACTAAAGGTCAAAGCTCTTTTACCTTACCAGCCCTGAACAGGGCCCTTTGCGGGGCATGCCCCAAGAAGTTCAGCTCTTTTGCCTGTAAAAAAAAACATACAATACCCCCCCCCCCAACATTACAACCCACCACCCACATACCCCTAATCTAACCCAAACCCCCCTTAAATAAACCTAACACTAAGCCCCTGAAGATCATCCTACCTTGTCTTCACCTCACCAGGTATCACCGATCTGTCCTGGCTCCAAAATCTTCATCCAACCCAAGCGGGGGCTGGCGATCCATCATCCGGTGGCTGAAGAGGTCCAGAAGAGGCTCCAAAGTCTTCATCCCATCCGGGAAGAAGAGGCGATCCGGACCGGCAACCATCTTGATCCAAGCGGCATCTTCTATCTTCATCCGATGATGACCGGCTCCATCCTGAAGACCTCCACCGTGGACCCATCTTCTTCCGGCGACGTCCAACTGAAGAATGACGGTTCCTTTAAGGGACGTCATCCAAGATGGCGTCCCTCGAATTCCGATTGGCTGATAGGATTCTATCAGCCAATCGGAATTAAGGTAGGAATATTCTGATTGGCTGATGGAATCAGCCAATCAGAATCAAGTTCAATCCGATTGGCTGATCCAATCAGCCAATCAGATTGAGCTCGCATTCTATTGGCTGATCGGAACAGCCAATAGAATGCGAGCTCAATCTGATTGGCTGATTGGATCAGCCAATCGGATTGAACTTGATTCTGATTGGCTGATTCCATCAGCCAATCAGAATATTCCTACCTTAATTCCGATTGGCTGATAGAATCCTATCAGCCAATCGGAATTCGAGGGACGCCATCTTGGATGACGTCCCTTAAAGGAACCGTCATTCTTCAGTTGGACGTCGCCGGAATAAGATGGGTCCGCGGTGGAGGTCTTCAGGATGGAGCCGGTCGTCATCGGATGAAGATAGAAGATGCCGCTTGGATCAAGATGGTTGCCGGTCCGGATCGCCTCTTCTTCCCGGATAGGATGAAGACTTTGGAGCCTCTTCTGGACCTCTTAAGCCACCGGATGATGGATCGCCAGCCCCCGCTTGGGTTGGATGAAGATTTTGGAGCCAGGACGGATCGGTGATACCTGGTGAGGTGAAGACAAGGTAGGATGATCTTCAGGGGCTTAGTGTTAGGTTTATTTAAGGGGGGTTTGGGTTAGATTAGGGGTATGTGGGTGGTGGGTTGTAATGTTGGGGGGGGTATTGTATGTTTTTTTTAACAGGCAAAAGAGCTGAACTTCTTGGGGCATGCCCCGCAAAGGGCCCTGTTCAGGGCTGGTAAGGTAAAAGAGCTTTGAACTTTAGTAATTTAGAATAGGGTAGGGCATTTTTTTATTTTGGGGGTCTTTGTTAATTTATTAGGGGGCTTAGAGTAGGTGTAATTAGTTTAAAATTGTTGTAATATTTTTCTTATGTTTGTAAATATTTTTTTATTTTTTGTAACTTAGTTCTTTTTTATTTTTTGTACTTTAGTTAGTTTATTTCATTGTAGTTATTTGTAGATATTGTATTTAATTAATGTATTGATAGTGTAGTGTTAGGTTTAATTGTAGGTAATTATAGGTATTTTATTTAATTAATTTAATGATAGTATAGTGTTAGGTTTAATTGTAACTTAGGTTAGGATTTATTTTACAGGTAATTTTGTAATTATTTTAACTAGGTAGCTATTAAATAGTTATTAACTATTTAATAGCTATTGTACCTGGTTAAAATAATTACAAAGTTGCCTGTAAAATAAATATTAATCCTAAAATAGCTACAATGTAATTATAATTTATATTGTAGCTATATTAGGATTTATTTTACAGGTAAGTATTTAGCTTTAAATAGGAATAATTTATTTAATAAGAGTTAATTAATTTCGTTAGATTAAAATTATATTTAATTTAGGGGGGTGTTAGTGTTAGGGTTAGACTTAGCTTTAGGGGTTAATACATTTATTAGAATAGCGGTGAGCTCCGGTCGGCAGATTAGGGGTTAATAATTGAAGTTAGGTGTCGGCGATGTTAGGGAGGGCAGATTAGGGGTTAATACTATTTATTATAGGGTTAGTGAGGCGGATTAGGGGTTAATACCTTTATTATAGTAGAGGTGCGGTCCGCTCGGCAGATTAGGGGTTAATAAGTGTAGGCAGGTGGAGGCGACGTTGAGGGGGGCAGATTAGGGGTTAATAAATATAATATAGGGGTCGGCGGTGTTAGGGGCAGCAGATTAGGGGTACATAGCTATAATGTAGGTGGCGGCGCTTTGCGGTCGGCAGATTAGGGGTTAATTATTGTAGGTAGCTGGCGGCGACGTTGTGGGGGGCATATTAGGGGTTAATAAATATAATACAGGGGTCGGCGGTGTTAGGGGCAGCAGATTAGGGGTACATAAGTATAACGTAGGTGGCGGTCAGCAGATTAGGGGTTAAAAAAATTTAATCGAGTGGCGGCGATGTGGGGGACCTCGGTTTAGGGGTACATAGGCAGTTTATGGGTGTTAGTGTACTTTAGAGTACAGTAGTTAAGAGCTTTATGAACCGGCGTTAGCCCAAAAAGCTCTTAACTACTGACTTTTTTCTGCGGCTGGAGTTTTATCGTTAGATTTCTAACGCTCACTTCAGACACGACTCTAAATACCGGAGTTAGAAAGATCCCATTGAAAAGATAGGATACGCAATTGACGTAAGGGGATCTGCGGTATGGAAAAGTCGCGGCTGAAAAGTGAGCGTTAGACCCTTTTTTGTGTGACTCCAAATACCGGAGTTAGCCTAAAACCAGCGTTAGGAGCCTCTAACGCTGGTTTTCACGGCTACCGCCAAACTCCAAATCTAGCCGTATATTTCCTTTAAGGTCAAATTCAGTGCTATTGTTTATAGGGTAAAAACCAGGATTCTCCAACCGTCACAACATATGGGTGCATGCATAGCATACTACATGCTCTTTATGGAACCTATGATGAATGGCAAGAATAGCGTAACAATTAGCATGAACAATAAATGTACCTGTAACCATTCTGCCACATGAGGTTTACATATGGACTTACATATATATCTTCACCTTTATTGGAAATCGTTGCTCATTTAATGACATAACATAAGGATTAAGGCCCTTAGGAGTGTGCTGCTGTGAAGTGGCAACAATGTTGCATTAGTGAGGGTGGGGTTTAGCTTACCTTTAAGAAGTCAGGTTACAGGCCCCAAACCCTCTATCCAGCTTGTCTTTACAGCTTGCAGGATCCGTCATTCTGTCTGTAACCAGTTTGATCTGCTGCAGCAAGAAGTGTTTAGCCGGAGTGCCTGTAAATAATTGAAGAGTTAGACGAGCTGTTGATAGGTGATTTCGATTCAGAGGAGGATATTGTGCTGCCCTCACCGTCTAATCTGGTGAGTCGTGCCCCTGTTTCCTCCTCCTTGTATCCCAATGTCAGGGTGGTCCCCCCCTTCCCAGCCTGTCCCCTCAGTTGGTCCCCCTCCCCTGAGTAGCGATGCAGGGGCTATGGGTGGGTCCGGAGTTAGCCCCCCATCCTCTCATGCTTTTCCCCCTAATCTTGTGGCTGGGCCTAGTGGGAGCGCTGCGGCCTTACCTTCGTCGTCAGTCACGCTGTCCGTCGAGGCGGTATCCACTGCTGTTGCTCTCCTCCAAACGCTAGCGTCGGTTCTTTCTGGCGGTGGGTCTTCATCTCCTGCGTCGGTTCCCCCTCTCCGGTTCGTCGGTCACGTGTTCCGGGTCCGTCGTCCACGCGGGCATCCATGGCTGTTTTGGGCGACATCACTTCCGGTTTTGCCATTTCCAGGTGATGTCACATCTGCTGACGTCACTTCCGGAACGGCCATTCCACCACAGCACCACAGCACCACAGCAGCAAGCAGGCAGCATCGTCTTCGCCTTCGGGGTACTCAGGTAAGAGAGGAGTGCCTCGGGGGGGCGAAGCCCGCGGGGGGTTGCAGCGAGCCACAAGTATGCAGCGCATGCATGGGGGCACTGTAATGGCAGTTTCTGGGGGCACCAGGGTGCAGCACGAGGGCATGTATGAGCAGGCCGCAGGCCTGACCGGGGGTTCGTCCGCAAATTCTAGTGCGCAGGCAAGGGGTAATCCGGATACAGATGCGCAGGAGACAAGTGCGCCATTAGCGGGTAGTGAGCCGCAAGCGGGTGGTGAATTTGGCATTCATGAGCAGGCCACAGGCCTGACTGGGGCTATGCCAATAGAACATCCGGAAGTAGGGCCTCAAGATTTGATTAGGCAGGCGGGGGTCAAACGAGTACCTCGCGGCCTAGCAGACGCAGGTTTACCGCATCGCGCAGCACCCGCAGCACATCGCAGGGTGCGTGCATGTCGCCCGTGGGTGTGGCCCTCAGCGGAGTTGTTATCAGGGCTTCGGCCAGGAAAACACCTATAGCCACCCCTAGCTTATGTCAAGGGGCTTCAATTACTCCAGAGCAAGGCCTAGGCAGACAGGTTCAGTTTGCAGACGTGGTCGTGGGTGAGCACGTGGGAAGAGTGTCTGGCAGTGTGAGGCCTGAGTGTGGCGTAGAGTTTAGGAGTCTTAGCCCAGGGGGATTGATGTTTGTGATATTGTTGCTGATAGGCCTTCGTCCTCTCCCTGTGGTACTCCTCTCTGGCATTTTTGTTTCCAGAATATCATGGAACCATGCTTTGGTGCCAATGCAGTCCACTCCAAGTGTTGGTGAAAGGGAAGAACAGAGCCGGGAACTACCGTCCACTTCCTCAGATCCTTTGCCGGTGCAGCGCCTCCTGGGAGCTGGTAAGCACACTGTGATTTATGGGCATAGGGGTTTTAGTTCATCATCTGATAATTCGGGGTCCGAAAGTGATAGATCCCTAGGGTTGGAAGTTAAGGGTCAGAAGAGGATGTACAGAATGGTTAAATGGTTAGTTGAGGAGAGAAAGGCCATGGGTTTACCCCTCCCCCCTGGTTCATCCCGCATGGAGCCCCATGTTCCTTTGCCGGCACCTCCCGTGCCAACGGAAATTGCCAGCCCCGTGGCTACAAATAGGCGTAAAGCGGCTATGCATGGGGACACGGATTTAGCCTCCACGAGCATCTTAAATCTAACATGGTTCGGCGGATTCAAGCCGGGAAGTACGTGCATATGTTTGAGCTCTCAGCCGAGGCCTACTGCCAGAAAGAAATGGCGGAAGACGGTACGGGCCCTAAAAAGTTTAAAAGGCCCGATTCCTATGACGAGTGGCGCAAATGCTTTCGGGTATATGCGTTGTGTTATATATCTAAATTTCCTGACCAAGCTCTGAATATCCTGAAATATCAGGAGTCTATCGAAACAGTCTTTGAGAGATACAAGGAAGGGGCATGGCGGGAGTATGACGCAGCGTTTCGCAGAAAGATGGTGGGTAACCCTCTTCTTTCTTTTGGCGATGTCGATTTGCGGCTGTGGGCACAGTTGGGGCCTGAGAAACAGGTTGTACCTGGACAGACCCCCGGGGGCCTAGTGGGTTCTCGTCCCTCACAGCGTTCTCGACGGTGGCCTACTGGCGTTTGCTGGCGATTCCAGGAGAAGCTCTGCGCCAGGGGAACAGCATGCGCTTTTCGCCATGCCTGTAAGCACTGCGTCGGCGGCCACTCGGGTTCCGAGTGTACCAGGCCCCAGGATGCAGGTCGTTCCCAGGAGCGGCCGGGTACTGGTCCCAAGCCTTTCACTGCAGGAAAGGGTGGCCACCCCGCTGAGGGTAGCCGTAATTGAGAGATGGCTGTTCCTTTATCCGTTTAAAGAGGCCGCCACTTTACTTCATGATGGTCTCCAATGGGGATTTATTATCCCCGTCGGCTCAGATGTGGTGGGTTCTTCGATTCATAGGAATCTGAAGTCTGCATATCAGTTTCCCTGCATAGTAAGGGAGAAATTGAACAAGGAAATAGCGTTGGGTCGCATGGCGGGCCCATTTGGGGAGATTTCGATTCCAGGGTTGGTTGTTTCCCCTTTGGGGGTCGTCCAAAAGAAGGAGCCGGGTAAGTTTCGGCTCATTCAGCATCTGTCTTTCCCAAACGGCCGATCGGTTAACGATGCTATCCCACCCGAGCTTAGCTCGGTCCATTACCAGTCCTTTGATGACACTTTGGCGTTAGTTCGTAGGGCCGGGGTTGGGGCTTGTTTGGCTAAGCTGGATGTGGAATCTGCTTTTGGTCTCCTTCCAGTTCACCCCTCCTCCTTTCGGCTTATGGGGTGTTGGTTTGAGGGCATGTATTATGTGGATAAATGCTTGCCGATGGGTTGCTCAATTTCCTGTGCGTATTTTGAAGCTTTCAGTAGTTTCTTGCACTGGTCCATCGCAACGGTTGCTAGTTTTGATGGCCTTGCGCACTATTTGGATGATTTTTTGCTCGTCGGGCGTGCGGGGTCTTCAGAATGCGCTTTCCTGATGAAAGTGACTAGACTGCTGCTGGACAGGATGGGAGTTCCTCTGGCTGAGGACAAGACCCAGGGTCCTTGTACGTGCCTCACTTTTTTGGGCATTGAAATTTACTCTGCGGCAAGACAGTATCGTTTACCGCGGGATAAGATTGCCCGTATGCTGGAGGCTGTTCGTGCCATGATGGCAGAACCTTATCGATCCGTGAAGGATCTTCAGACCCTGTTGGGCCAACTTAATTTGCCAATAGGATTATTCCTATGGGTAGGATTTTCCTTCGTCGGCTTGAAGGCAGTTGTGTGGTGAGCAGTCGCAGACGCATAAGTTTCGCCTATCGCATGAAATGGTGGACAACCTTAAGGTATGGGAGCAATTTTTAACCCACTTTAATGGTATTTGCCTGTGGCGGGAGGTTGTTTCTTCCAATGCAGTGATTCAATTGTTTATGGACGCGGCAGGGTCTCGTGGGTACGGTGTTTTCTTGTCCGGGCAATGGAGCGCCGGCCCGTGGCCTCGCTCGTGGGTTGACAAAGGGATGGTTTGGAACCTTTGCCTGTTGGAGCTTTTTCCCATCATGGTTGCCCTGGAGGTTTGGGGTGATCAGCTTCGTGACCACGAGGTGGTATTCTGGACTGATAACATGAGCGTTGTTTTTGCTATTAACAAGCTCACGTCCGGATCGTCCGATATTTAAGACTGTTGGTGCTGAGGTGTCTGCACCTGAATATTGTGTTCCGTGCTAGGCATGTCCCGGGCGTCCAGAATAGGATTGCGGATGCGCTTTCCCATTTTCAATGGGAAGCCTTCTATGCTTTAGTTCCTCATGCGGATACTAATGGAGTGCCTTGTCCTGATTATTTATGGCAGGTGGCTCTGGATGGGGACCTTTGATCGGGATAATCCGTTCCTCGCTTGCTCCGTCCACCTGGACAACTTACGTGAAGCATTGGACCAAATGGATCGCTTTCTGCGACAAAAGGGGCCATCTGACTTGTGACGGCGACCAATGGGGTCTTCTTGAATGGATTTACCGAGCTCAAAGGTAATTGAGTTTCAAAGGGGGCGGTCGGGTCTCGACTGACCGCCGTGTCTTTCTTCTGCAAACTGTATGGCCTTACTGACTCATCTAAAGCCTTCCTGGTTCGGCAGGTTCTGAGGGGTTGGGGGCGTATGGTGCCCAGAACAAGAGACATTAGGGAGCCTGTTACTATCGAGCGCTTGATGGTTTTATGTCAGGCCTTACCGGCAGTGTGTTCATCTGCCTATGAGGCCACCCTGTTTTCGGCCACCTTGGGCTGGCTTTCCACGGGGCTCTTATGGTGGGGGAATTGGTTCCCCCCTCGAAAAACAAGCCTGGAGGTCTTCAGACTTCTAATGTCAAGAACGACGAGTCATCTATTCTTGTCTTTATTCCTAGATCCAAAACCGACCAAGAAGGGAGAGGAGCTTGGATATCTTTGCCGGCCCACGAAGGCTCAGCTTGTTGCCCAGTCAGACTCTTCGGGGCCTACATGGAAGTGCGTCCAGAGGGCTCCTCACAATTCCTCATTCACGGGGATGGTTCCCCATTAACGAGATTCCAATTCCGTAGAGTTTTGGGCTGGGCAGCGTCTCGAGTGGCCCTTGACCCGAGGGTCATTGCTCCTCATTCGTTCAGGGTTGGGGCGGCTACCACCGCCGCAGGTTTAGGTTGGTCTACAGACCATATCAGAGCACTGGGGAGATAGAGGTCTCAGAGGTATTTATTGTATGTCAGGCCTTTAACTGTGTAAATGATGCTTACTTTTGCAATGTTCCACAGTTAACTTTTATTTCTTTTTAGGGCCAAGGAGCGGTCCATTGAGAGTGTGGATTATGGGTCACTCCTACATCTACTGGGCGGAGCTGCGAGCGATCGCGAGACCTTATGGGCGTCAGCTGGGGTTCCCCTCATCTCGAGTCACCATTGGATGGTTGGGGCGTAGGGGTCTGACGTGGCGAGGTCTGCCTGAGTTACTGCAAGGGGCGTTGCGCAGGTGGGAGAAACCCCACATTTTAATCATTCATGCTGGGGGGAATGATATGGGGCTCCTACCATGCAAGCAGCTCAGTGCAGTTATTCAGTCTGATCTGCGCACTTTCCAGACTTGGGTCCCTTACGTGAATATAGGGTGGTCCAACATCATCCCCAGAATTGAGTGGTGACATATGCAGTCCCACAGGGCAGCTTTCCAGGTTCGAAAGAAGATTAACAGGGAGGTTAGGATCTTCTTAGGCCAGTCAGGAGGGTTTGTTGTGGAACATGGGAACAGCACAACGGCTGAGAGGAGCCTTTACAGGAGGGACAGGGTGTACCTCACTGAGAGGGGCATTGACCTGTTCCTATGTAATTTGAGGTGTGCTATTTTATTACACCTATGAGTGTGGCAGCAAGAGCTGTGCCTGTTGGGTTGTCTCTTGTGGCGGTTGGTCCATGCCCCAGTTTGCCATCAGAGGTAGAGTGACGCCTGTGCAGGGGAGGGTGATCTCTGCAGGCGCACGCCTGGGGTCCCTCCCCCATTCCAAAGATGCCGAGAACTCCCTAAGACTTCTGCGTGCAGCTAAGCTCCGCTTGTGTAGGCATTAATGGGCGCGTCCCTTCTTCCTAGCAGGGGGTTGCTTACTCTCCTAGCTAGATTGCAGCCACATGTTATAGCTGGCCCTGTTGCATCCAGCCGGTTCTCATTGTTCTACAATAAACGTGACCCATGGGTCTTTTCCCACACTCTGTGTCTGTGTTTATTTATTCAAAGTTATAATAAGTTATTATAGTTATGTATATAGTTAGTGTTGAGTCAGTTCTATGGCTCTTATGTTTATTACAGCAAGCCAGGAGGATAGGGCATTTAATTACTTAAGACAGTGGAGGGCAGCATAGCCCGGAACAAACATAAGGATTAAGGCCCTTAGGAGTGTGCTGCTGTGAAGTGGCAACAATGTTGCATTAGTGAGGGTGGGGTTTAGCTTACCTTTAAGAAGTCAGGTTACAGGCCCCAAACCCTCTTTCCAGCTTGTCTTCACAGCTTCCCTCCCTCCCTTCAATTCCATACTGCGGCAATCTTTAGGCTGGGCATCACTATGGTGTTTCAGTAGGGTGTCTGAGGCAGGATGAGGGCTACGCGGCTCATTTCCTTAAGTCCAAGGACGGTAGTTTTTCACTCCCCAGGTAGTGGCATGCACACGCGCCTAGTCACACCTGGTCCTACTGGTTTGGAGTTCTTTGACTTACACCCTGGTTAGGCGGTTGGTCCGCGCCCCAGTTTGCCATCAGAAGTAGAGTGACGGCTGTGCAGGGGAGGGTGATCTCTGCAGGCGCGCCCCTGGGGTCCCTCCCCCATTCCAAAGATGCTGAGAACTCCCTAAGCCTTCTGCGTGCAGCTAAGCTCCGCTTGTGTAGGCATTTACGGCCGCGGCTCTTCTTCCTAGCAGGGGGTTGCCTTACTCTCCTAGCTAGATTGCCGCCACATGTTATAGCTGGCCCTGTTGCGTCCAGCCGGTTCTCATTGTTCTACAATAAACGTGACCCACTGGTCTTTTCCCACACTCTGTGTCTGTATTTATTTATTCAAAGTTATAATAAGTTATTATGGTTATGTATATAGTTAGTGTTGAGTCAGTTCTATGGCTCTTATGTTTATTACAGCAAGCCAGGAGGATAGGGCATTTAATTACTTATAACTGTCCACGCAGCCTACCTACTGCAAAGTTCAAAATCTGAATCTTCAAAAATTTGAATATCATTTCTATTGATAACCCTTATACACATGGATCTACCATATGTATTATTGCCTTTTGAATCTTCAGTTTATAATGCATTTGTAATTATCTAATGATGGTGAAATTACTAGCTCTGATACTTACTATTTTACAGAGGTTTCAATTGAAAGTTTAAAACCTTCTTTAGACACACATGAGCAGCACTCCATGCAGCTTTTTAAAAATTATTTGTAAGTACACATGTATTGATAATACTTACCCGTGAACTTCTTGTAGCATCCTCTTTTTTATGGTCTGTCTCCTTCTCCCTCAACGTACAATCTCCAGTGTTTCTTTAGTAATATTTTTAAAAATTGAGAAAGAAACAGAGATTAATTTATTAAGAAATGGAAATAAATGATGGAATGTGGATTAAGTGGTAAATTTAAAAGTCACTCACTTGTTTGTGCCTCTGGGCAAAGCATTAATATTATTTTATTTATTTCTTCTTATGAGGAGCGGACTTCCAGAATGACAACACTGTGTCCTCGAGATAACTGTATTCTTTTGCGTATGGTAGCAGCAGGCTGATTGTTAAATCTATATTTGTTTGTAGCACTAATATTTGATCTTAGTGCCCAAAAATATTATTTATAATTGTAATTCAAAGATTTTTTATTAAAAATTAAGACATTCAGTTTGGATAACAGTCTCCCATACTGTTATCTAACTAAAAAAAATTGTAGCTAATGTGTGACAATGCTTACCAACAGAAACTTTTTGTGTAACATGTGCAAATATGTGTTTACAATTGTAAAATTATGATTAAGGTGCACTTTTTAATTCTAAAAGATTGAAAAAAAATTGTATAATACAAATGCTTGAGCAAGCTTTTTTAGGCTAAATCAACATATATAAAAAAAATAATAACAAAAATTATAAAGAAAATCATTAAAAAGTGGAAATTATAATAACATTACATCAACCATCACACCCTTGTTAAGTAAAATAGCTGTGAAATAGAAATGACTTTTTGGTGGGCATTCAATGACAAATCATCACATAAAATTTCAATGTTTATTCTAAAATATTTAAGGTTGAAAGTCACATGACATTACCTTCAAATTACAAATATAAATCAAAATAGTGGTATTTTTTGGCCTTAGCTTTTAAGTTTAAATTATTTCAAATTTGTTTTAAATTTTTTGATACCCTGCTGGGAATAATATATTATGCCTCAAAGAGGGGTACAAAATATTGACTTTGGGAAGTTAATTGATTGATGTCCTCTAGCTAACTACAAAATGTCATCAAAATAAGAGATCTTTTGGTTTAGGAGCCATGATGATTTGTCATGTAATGACAATCAGCAAAGCCGGATTGGCCTAACGGGATACCAGGAAATTTCATGGTGGGCTGCAGCAGCTATGGCTAGAAAAGCTACAATTTAAAGGGGTGATTAATGGATTTAATTGGGCTTTACAGTGCATATAAAAAGAATCTGGAACTTTTTTTTAATTACAAAATAATATACTAGAATTCTGAAACGAAATATTGGGGGAAGGAGTATCCCAGTAATATCACCTTTGAGAAAAATTTAATGTGTGCATTATACTGAGTGAATGGAAAATAGGGCTGGTCTCTAAATTTTGCAGGGCTTATTTTAATTCCCAGTCCAGTACTGACAATCAGGCACACTGCACAAGTGGGTCAGCAGGAGATTATAGCAATATTTTTAATCAGAATCAAAGCTGAGAGCTGGGTAACCCAGCTTTGGTAGGTTTATGCTCCAGGAGCTGGGGGGACAACTGTGAACAATGAGGTGAAAGTGTATTTCCTGTGATTGAAAATACACGTTAACTGTGGACGGTGGTTGGGGGACAGGAAAGTAGCTCCTGGCCTACCACAGACAGGACAGGCCACAAAAACCTCTTTTCATCCCAAAATCTCAAGGGATCTGTACTGGGGGGCAGGGGAGGTTGAGATAGGTAAAGCTTAACCATGTTGGCAGCATTGCTTTCTTTCATCGGGGCCTCTAATGTCTAACCAATCTGCCCATTATATCAGCCCAAAAAGTAGCTGCTGTGGTGGGACGAGGACGAGCAGCAATGCTAGGGCTTGTGGTTTTAGGTGACAGAGTATCACTATCAGACTCCGGCATTTCTTCATCTGCCTCTACAGGTGACATTTTTTTTGTCTATCACGCACCCTCTGTATCAATTTGTCCCGTCATGTGGTCAAGCTATTTGTGCTGAGTGCTATCCATCCCTTTACTCTATGATCACAAAGTGTGGCTAGCATGTAGTGAGGGCTAATGTCGATGCACTCTTTTACGCGCCGAGTCAGTTGCCCCTTCAGCCTCCTTAGAAGGGCAGCAACATCAACAAGAAGATTACCACCAGGCAATACTTCCCTATTGCAAAGGAAATCATCTAATAGGTTCGAGAGGTGAGTGAAGAGGGGAATGACTTGTGCCAGGCTAGCGTTCTCTTGGCTTAAATTTTCTGTCACCGCCCGAAAAGGTGTGAGGACTGCCACTAACTGTTCAATCATGGCCCAGTCATCCCTGCCCAGTGGTCTGTCAATGCCAATGGAATGTTTGTATGCCATTGCATGGATTGCCTTTTGCTGTTCTAATATACGCTCCAGCATATCTAATGTGGAGTTCCATCTAGTACTCACATTTTGTTTGAGACGGTGCTCTGCAAGGCGAAAATTTCTCTGTTCCTGCCTAAGGAGATGGCTATCTTTTACACTATGATGGAAGTGGACAGCTATTTTTCGGCAACACTCAAAAAGTGTTGCCAACCTTCCAGTGTCGTGATCGAGGGCAGTCTTAACAACCAGATGCAGTACATGCGGCGAACAACGTACACCCACAAACCCGCCCTCCCGAAGCGCCATTAGCATATTGGCTGCCCCATCGGTGACCAAAAAACCCATTTGTGTCTTTGTCCCTGCCTGCTCTCCCAGCCACTGAGCCATCATATTATTCAGTGCATGTAGGATGTTCTGTGAGGTGTGCTGATGATCCATAACCTCAGTATGCAGGAGAAAGGAGCAGTACCCCTTGGCTACTGCACCAGCCACTGAGTCTGAGGTTTTTGACCCTGAACTTTTTGGTGATATAACTGGTGACACATTTGGCAGCCACCAATGTTCCGTCAAAGACAGGAAGGCACGTTGGCCACTAGGAGCACTCCATAGGTCAGTGGTGAAGTGCACTGACTGTCCAGCAGCCTTTCCCAGCTCCTCCTTCAAAACAACAACGCATGACCGGTAAAGTGAGGGAATTACACATCTACTAAATGTGGTACGAGCAACTGCCTCCATAAGTTGTTTAAAGGGGTCCCCTTCCACCCTATTAAAAGGAGCCCCTAAAACCACTATGAGCTGGGCAATGAGGCGTGCAATTTTTCGCACCTGCTGTCTTGACATCCGACTGGAATGAAGTACACCAAATTGCTCTATCGTGGGCTGGGTGGATTTCATGTGATGTTGGCTGACACTCGGAGCAGCTGCACCAGAAGAGGCATGATTATCCTGCCCCTTGTGATTCCTACTGGTGGTGACTGTGACACTGCTACTAATAGTTCCCCTAGTAGTGCTGGCTGGAGCAGACACACCACTTTCTTCACTTAACACCACTGGCTTGTGAAGGGTGTGAATGTGTTGGTTCATTCCTGAATTGGTCAGATGCCCCAACACTCTACCCCGGCTGACTTCCCTACCACACAATTTGCATTTGGCTTGGCGGCCATCACCAATAGCCTCAAAATGCTCCCACACTTGTGCGCTACGGATACCTTTGCCACTGTGCAGTGAAAAATCTTTTGTGACATTTCTTTGGACGCACATGCTGTAGCAACTTCTTTTGTTTTTGTTATATCATGGCCTTCTCTCTGTGACGTAACAGGAGGAGGCCTAAACATTGAAGGGATGGTGGGAATGGAGGAGGTTAGTGGCCTGCCATTAGTGGCAGGTGCACTAACTACAATCTGGCTGGGAGACTCAACACAAGCTATTGGAGAGCACAGTGACACTGATGGTGACAATGTTTGAGACAGAGAGGAATACAAATCTATAGAATAAGGTGAATTATGGGCAGGGGTATAGTGAGTATGATCATCTGGTTCTAAATTATAAGATGACACTGATTCAACATATTCAATGTTAGTAAAGATGGATTTATCACTAGCAGCATATGTTGGGGAGCCCTCTTCTCCCTGGTGACTACTGGTGCCCTCTTCACTTATATCAATAGCATATGGGCTATCAGTAATGTTGGCACTGGCAGTAGCGGTTGTGGTGGCGGCAGTATGAGCACTTATGAGCATTTGGGATGCTTAAATGAATGTTCACTATAAAAAGCCTGTGTTAGTACTGCCTGGCCTCTACTGTAAAACATGTTAGTTGGCAACACAGTACTAGAACTGGCCATAGCGGAGGTGGTGACACAACTGGCACTAGTGATTGTACATTGTTTTGGGGGTAAGATCCGCAAAATCAAGCCGCCGCCGAAATGCTGACTGCTTCCTGGTCTCAGAGGAGGACCTATCAACCCTGCCAGAGGATTGTGAACTTAGATTTTGACTCACAGACCTTTAACATTTAGAGGGTGGGCTCAGATGACTACTAGTACTACTGCTAGTGAATCTACCAGTGCTTTGACTACTGCTGCTGCTAGCTCTGCTTGAAACCATTAACCTGAGGCACCTAAACAGGACAAGGCAGCAGTTCCTGCTGCTTCATTTGCCTCTCCTTTGTAGTATCACGTCTCTTGTGATACCTAAATGATGTTTCACGTGTGGAGGCTGGATAACAAATGTCTGTGCCTGGCAATGAGGATGTGGAAGGATTTGACACAGACAATAGTGGTACACATGTGGTGGCACTGGTTACTGTGTCAATGATGCTGGTTTTTGGAGGAACATGATGTGGGGTATGACTATCCATTACAAATAATTAGGTAGTTGTCTACTAATTATATATTTAAACAATAAAAATGGAAAAATTAAATAATAGTAAGTATTACTATAGAATTATTTAATTATTATCAATTATAAAAAAAAATTGTTTTTTAATTAAT
Organism: Bombina bombina; assembly: GCF_027579735.1. Taxonomy (NCBI): domain Eukaryota; kingdom Metazoa; phylum Chordata; class Amphibia; order Anura; family Bombinatoridae; genus Bombina; species Bombina bombina. The sequence goes on along the minus strand of NC_069505.1, from coordinate 435,343,510 downwards.
AATCTGCTAGATTACAGGTTTTGCGTTAGGGCTAAAAAGCAGCGTTGAGAGAATATACATTTGATATATACAAATTACATAGATCAATAGATGCAATATACATTTGATAGATACGAATTACATAGATCAATAGATGCAATATAGATTTGATAGATACGATTTACATAGATCAAAAGATGCAATATACATTTGATAGATACGAATTACATAGATCAATAGATGCAATATATATTTGATAGATACGAATTACATAGATCAATAGATACAATATACATTTGATAGATACAAATTACATAGATCAATAGATGCAATATAGATTTGATAGATACGAATTACATAGATCAAAAGATGCAATATGTTTTTGATAGATACGAATTACATAGATCGATAGATGCAATATACATTTGATAGATATGAATTACATAGATCAATAGATGCAATATACATTTGATAGATACAAATTACATAGATCAATAGATGCAATATACATTTGATAGATAAGATTTACATAGATCAATAGATGCAATATACATTTGAGATACGAATTATATAGATCAATAGATGCAATATATATTTGATAGATACGATTGATAGTTAGATAGATTCGATAGATAAATAGATAGATTTGATAGATATATAATTTCCCTGACAGAGAATTACTATAAGACATGCGGGCTGACACCCATGGTAAGGTTCCCAGAGGCAGTTGCGCCGCCAGGGGACGTGTATATGGCATGGATTTTCGGAACCGGGAGATGGAAAAAGATGCTTGGTCGGTCCTCCTGCTTCAAATTTGGGGCACTGCGTGTGCAATCTATTGTGCCACCAGATATGAGTGGTGTGTTAAGTAGTACTATTCTTAGCAGTGTAATACCTGTTACTCCCCCTATCGGGGGAGGTGTATATGGCATGGATTTTAGGAACCGGCAGATGGAAAAAGATGCTTGGTCGGTCCTCCTACTTCAAATTTGGCCGAAACACAAGTGGCTGTCACAAAACAGTCCGGCCACGAGATAGATAGATTTGATAGATAGATACATAGATTACATAGATCAATAGATGCAATATACATTGGATAGATACAAATTACATAGATCAATAGATGCAATATACATTTGATAGATACGAATTACATAGATCAATAGATGCAATATAGATTTGATAGATACGATTTACATAGATCAAAAGATGCAATATACATTTGATAGATACGAATTACATAGATCAAAAGATGCAATATACATTTGATAGATATGAATTACATAGATCAATAGATGCAATATAGATTGGATAGATACGATTTACATAGATCAAAAGATGCAATATACATTTGATAGATACGAATTACATAGATCAATAGATGCAATATACATTTGATAGATACGAATTACATAGATCAATAGATGCAATATACATTTGATAGATATGAATTAAAAAGATCAAAAGATGCAATATACATTTGATAGATACGAATTACATAGATCGATAGATGCAATATACATTTGATGGATATGAATTACATAGATCAATAGATGCAATAGACATTTGATAGATACGAATTACATAGATCAATAGATGCAATATACATCTGATAGATACGATTTACATAGATAAATAGATGCAATATACATTTGATAGATACGAATTACACAGATCAATAGATGCAATATATATTTGATAAATACGATTGATAGTTAGATAGATTCAATAGATAAATAGATAGATTTGATAGATATATAATTTCCCTGACAGAGAATTACAATAAGACATGCGGGCTGTGACCCATGGTAAGGTTCCCAGAGGCAGTTGCACCGCCAGGGGACGTGTATATGGCATGGATTTTCGGAACCGGGAGATGGAAAAAGATGCTTGGTCGGTCCTCCTGCTTCAAATTTGGGGCACTGCGCGTGCAATCTATTGTGCCACCAGATATGAGTGGTGTGTTAAGTAGTACTATTCTTAGCAGTTTAATACCTGTTACTCCCTCTATCGGGGGAGGTGTATATGGCATGGATTTTAGGAACCGGGAGATGGAAAAAGATGCTTGGTCGGTCCTCCTACTTCAAATTTGGCCGAAACACAAGTGGCTGTCACAAAACAGTCCGGCCACGAGATAGATAGATTTGATAGATAGATACATAGATTACATAGATCAATAGATGAGATATACATTGGATAGATACAAATTACATAGATCAATAGATGCAATATACATTTGATAGATACGAATTACATAGATCAATAGATGCAATATAGATTTGATAGATACAATTTACATAGATCAATAGATGCAATATACATTTGATAGATATGAATTACATAGATCAAAAGATGCAATATACATTTGATAGATATGAATTACATAGATCAAAAGATGCAATATACATTTGATAGATACGAATTACATAGATCAATAGATGCAATATACATTTGATAGATACGAATTACATAGATCAATAGATGCAATATACATTTGATAGATACGAATTACATAGATCAAAAGATGCAATATACATTTGATAGATACGAATTACATAGATCAAAAGATGCAATATACATTTGATGGATATGAAATATATAGCGAAGATAGAAAAAATACCAGGGTATATAGGATTACCCTAGAACAGCAAGGGATAAATACACAGCACACATAAAAGACATTCAAAAGTTTATTTATACTTAATTCCCAAAAATACACTCAAGTATCTAACGGTATCTTATCTGTCAGTGTCAGTCACCACTATAGACAGCAAAATCTAAAACATTTAAAGTGCACTGAGACCTAGTTCTTTCCCTATACTATAAATAAAAAAAAATTAGACATCATAAACAATAAGGGGTTAACCAGAAAACTTATGTTTATAACGAATTGTACATTGAATCTAATGTTTATAGGACATATATGGTAAGTAGGCAAAATACATGTTATACATATGACTGCAGTCCAAACAGAGGTGAACTATATATTATACGGAAAAGCGCTTATTTACACTCTTTGTATATACCAGGGAATCTCCTCTTAAGGCAGATAGACGTACCGCAATTAGTACTGCTGGATAGAGAGTCGATAGCAAGTATAGTTATTCAGTTGGAAAACACAGCATATACTTAGCTTAAGTCCTCCGGTTTGTGTTGTTTCCACTTGTCTTCTGCTTGCAAGCACCTAAATATTTATAAAAAGTGGACAAATTCAAGCTTATCATTCAAACCTTTTGGTAGTCTAGTTCCCAATCTGTAGATCCATTTGGCCTCTTTTTGCAAGAGGACCCTATCATTATTACCACCACGTCCATTTGTGATGCCTTTATCTATTATGATAAACTTCAATGAATCTACATTTTTATTGTGTACATTACAGAAATGCCTAGCAACGTTAGTTTCTCTGGAATGGAGAATATCATCTCTGTGCTCCTGTACTCGGTCCTTCCCCATTCTTTTGGTTTTTCCAACATAGAAGGCCGGACAGGAGCACCGCAGAAGATATATCACCCCTTCCGATCTGCAATTGAAAAAGAATCTTATGTCAAAGATCTTTCCATCCTGGACAGAGAATTGTTTTGTGCTATCCATGTGGGCACAGTAAACACAGTGCCCACATGGAAAGCTACCTTTAATAGCTCTGTCCTTTCTCAGCCAATCAGAGGCCGAAGGGCCCCTTGAGAATTGGCTCCTCACCAGTTTGTCCTTTAAACTCTGTGCTTTTCTAGCTGTCAGCAGTGGGGTATCCCCCATCACACTCTTCACTTTTTAATCAAGGGATAAGATGTGCCAATTTTTCTTAAAAACTGACCTTAGAGTCTCCCATTGATTATTGAAATTAGAGATGAATCTAATCTTACTATTTTCATTTTTTTAATTGTTTCGGTATAGCAAGTCATCCCTGGACATATTTCTGGCTTTCCAGAGAGATTTCTTGAGGCACTTATTAGAGTAACCTCTTTTTAGGAATCTCTCTTTCATTGAGGCCACATGAGTGTCAAACTTGGATAGAGAGGAGCAGTTCCTCCTCAGACAGAGGAATTGGCCATACGGGATCCCTTTTTTAAGGTGGTCCGGATGGCTACTATCTGCGTGTAAGATATTGTTAGTTGCATTCTTTTTCCTATAATTTTCCGTCACTATTCTTACTCCCTCTTTTTTCAAAGTGACATCTAGAAAATTTAGTTCTACTGTATTGGTTTCTGACGTCAGGATGATGTTCTTGTCGTTGTGGTTAAGGGCAGCAACGAATTCATTGAATTCTTCCACCGTCCCATCCCACAGGACAAGAACATCATCCACATATCTAATCCATAATAGCACTTTGTCCTCAAAGATCCTTGAATAGTACTCAAAGATCTCTGATTCCCAAAGGCCCAGATGTAGACATGCATATGTGGGGGCACAAACTGCCCCCATCGCTGTCCCGCACAATTGGCGAAAGATCTGTCCGTCAAATGAAAAAACATTGTTTTTCAAGACAAACTCTAACAGGGAATAGACAAATTCAGTGTGTTCAGCATATGTTGGTCCTCTAGTTTCTAAGAACCTCCTAATTGCTGCTAAGCCTATTTTATGTGGTATGGAGGAGTAAAGACCCTCTACATCAAGAGATGCCAGAATGGTCTTTTCATTTACTTCTACTCCATCCAACTTTCTCAAAAGGTCGGCTGTGTCTTTAACATATGATGTTAAGGTTAGCAAGAAGGGTCGTAGGTATTTATCAACATACTCCCCAATTTTTTCGGTAGCACACCCTATTCCCGAGACTATAGGCCTTCCTGGGGGGCACTGCATATTTTTATGTAGCTTTGGTAGTACATAAAAAACAGGCATAACTGGGTGCTCAGGATATAGGAATTTGAACTCATTTTGGGTAATGACCCCTTTGCTTCTCGCATCGTTCAAAAGTTTGAAAAGGGAATTTTGGATATGACCCATAGGGTTGCCACCAATTTTTTCATATTGCTTTTTGTTATTCAGCTGCCGTTTAACTTCATTTACATATAAATGCTCATCAAGTAAAACCAAATTACCGCCCTTATCGGCAGGCTTCATCACCAAACCTTTGGCCATACTTAATTCTTTTAATGCTATTTTTTCCCTTGGTTTTAGGTTGTCAAAAATTTGTTGACTAGATATATCTTCTATATCTTTCTCCATTTGTTTTACAAATAGATTAACCGCTGGAACCAGGGAAAGTGAGGGCATATATGTTGATTTTGGTTTAAAAGCATACTTTCTATCCACTAAAGATTCTCTCTGTGTGTCATCATCAAAAACAGCTTGGTTTTCAGCAAGAAGTAACTCTAAATCATTAAGGGCCACTTGATCAGTCGCATCTAACATATAGTTGCTGTCTGATTTAGATTTCATAATGACAGACAGGACAATCTTTCTTGCAAAGAGATGTAGGTCTTTTATGACCTCAAACTTGTCAATTGGTGCATTATGGCAGAAGGACATACCTTTTTTAAGAAGTTCGATGTGGGCTAGGTTTAGAGGAAAAGAGGAAAGGTTTACTATCTGTAATTCCTCATCCATTGGGGTTTTTAAAAGCCCCTGCGTAATCCCCTCCCTCTGTATCTCCCCCTGCTCTGAGGAGCCTGGTCCCCTCTCCCTCTCTTTTCTCTGGTTGGATATCTCTTTTCCTTCCCTTGCCCCCCATAAGGGTTTCTTCCTTTTTCCCCTTCTGTTTTTCCTCCTCCTTCTGTTTGTGTATTTGCTAGGGAGTTTTTTGAGGGTCCTGATTCTGAGTCTGACATATCAGTCCCTGAGTCATAAGTCCCTTTCTGAGATTTATATGTGTAAACCCTACCATTTTTATAATCATCCTGATCTCTCCTTCGTTTCCTACATTTTCTTGATTTAATGTCAGTTTTCAACTTACTGTCAGTTTACTGTGCCCACATGGATAGCACAAAACAATTCTCTGTCCAGGATGGAAAGATCTTTGACATAAGATTCTTTTTCAATTGCAGATCGGAAGGGGTGATATATCTTCTGCGGTGCTCCTGTCCGGCCTTCTATGTTGGAAAAACCAAAAGAATGGTGAAGGACCGAGTACAGGAGCACAGAGATGATATTCTCCATTCCAGAGAAACTAACGTTGCTAGGCATTTCTGTAATGTACACAATAAAAATGTAGATTCATTGAAGTTTATCATAATAGATAAAGGCATCACAAATGGACGTGGTGGTAATAATGATAGGGTCCTCTTGCAAAAAGAGGCCAAATGGATCTACAGATTGGGAACTAGACTACCAAAAGGTTTGAATGATAAGCTTGAATTTGTCCACTTTTTATAAATATTTATTTTAAATGTAATAAACATCTGTTTGAAGTGTGCGCCAGGATAGAGGGTAATTTCTATCTCTCTTCTGTTGTGTATTTTGAAAGTATTGGGGGTAACCAGGAATTAGGTTGAACCAAAATATATTTAGCTATTACTTTCTAACACAATATAGAGTTTAGAGAGGCTTTTTTGAATACAGGGTTAAAAGCGATACAGCTTTAAGGTGTTGCAAGGATACTTGGGAAAATCACCTGTAAGCAATTAGGTATCTGCATAAAAGAGGAAGTCCATTGAGGACTCTACATGCCCTGATGATCCCCTGTAACACATACTGGAGGTGGGGGAGAAACGTGCGTTGGCACTATGTGTTTATGATAACCCAGGTACCTGTCGAATGTACCGTGGGCCAGGATTTCTAGTGCATTTGTCTAGACTTATTCCCTGAATCTCCTGTTTCTTCAGAGACATTTTGGCTTTATACATGCAGCTGTACATCTCAAGTGAGCTACGAGTTTTTCTGATGTGACTCCGACAGTGGAGTAAGTGGTTTGAGGAGTGTGCTATTGGAATGCAATGGAAGATGTGCCTATACGATAGGTGAATATACACAGAACTTTGTGATACAGCACTTTGTCAAAGCTCTTGGCAAAATTCACAACGAAATACCGATTCAACTGGATTCTTCTGTCTACAGCCACTCACAGTCCCTGGTGACGCTACACCACTCCCACTGTTGTTGACGTCACACGCCAAGTAATCATCGCAGGTGCTTGCAAGCAGAAGACAAGTGGAAACAACACAAACCGGAGGACTTAAGCTAAGTATATGCTGTGTTTTCCAACTGAATAACTATACTTGCTATCGACTCTCTATCCAGCAGTACTAATTGCGGTACGTCTATCTGCCTTAAGAGGAGATTCCCTGGTATATACAAAGAGTGTAAATAAGCGCTTTTCCGTATAATATATAGTTCACCTCTGTTTGGACTGCAGTCATATGTATAACATGTATTTTGCCTACTTACCATATATGTCCTATAAACATTAGATTCAATGTACAATTCGTTATAAACAAAAGTTTTCTGGTTAACCCCTTATTGTTTATGATGTCTAATTTTTTTTGATTTATAGTATAGGGAAAGAACTAGGTCTCAGTGCACTTTAAATGTTTTAGATTTTGCTGTCTATAGTGTTGATTGACACTGACAGATAAGATACCGTTAGATACTTGAGTGTATTTTTGGGAATTAAGTATAAATAAACTTTTGAATGTCTTTTATGTGTGCCGTGTATTTATCCCTTGCTGTTCTAGGGTAATCCTATATACCCTGGTATTTTTTCTATCTTCACTATATATTTCATATTTACTAGAAGGGTGGCACCATCTAGAAAAAATTAGCAATATTACCTACTCTCTCACACACACCTATATTTAGTATTTGATAGATATGAATTACATAGATCGATAGATGCAATATACATTTGATAGATATGAATTACATAGATCAATAGATGCAATATACATTTGATAGATACGAATTACATAGATCAATAGATGCAATATACATTTGATAGATACGATTTACATAGATCAATAAATGCAATATACATTTGAGATATGAATTGCATAGATCAATAGATGCAATATATATTTGATAGATACGATTGATAGTTAGATAAATTCGATAGATAAATAGATAGATTTGATAGATATATAATTTCCCTGACAGAGAATCACAATAAGACATGCGGTCTGACACCCATGGTAAGGTTCCCAGAGGCAGTTGCGCCGCCAGGGGACGTGTATATGGTATGGATTTTCTGAACCGGGAGATGGAAAAAGATGCTTGGTCGGTCCTCCTGCTTCAAATTTGGGGCACTGCACGTGCAATCTATTGCGCCACCAGATATGAGTGGTGAGTTAAGTAGTACTATTCTTAGCAGTTTAATACCTGTTACTCCCTCTATCGGGGGAGGTGTGTATGGCATGGATTTTAGGAACCGGGAGATGGAAAAAGATGCTTGGTCGGTCCTCCTACTTCAAATTTGGCCGAAACACAAGTGGCTGTCACAAAACAGTCCGGCCATGAGATAGATAGATTTGATAGATAGATACATAGATTACATAGATCAATAGATGCAATATAGATTTGATAGATATGATTTACATAGATCAAAAGATGCAATATACATTTGATAGATACGAATTACATAGATCAATAGATGCAATATACATTTGATAGATACGAATTACATAGATCAAAAGATGCAATATACATTTGATAGATACGAATTACATAGATCGATAGATGCAATATACATTTGATAGATATGAATTACATAGATCATTAGATGCAATATACATTTGATAGATACGAATTACATAGATCAATAGATGCAATATACATTTGATAGATACGAATTACATAGATCAAAAGATGCAATATACATTTGATAGATACGAATTACATAGATCGATAGATGCAATATACATTTGATAGATATGAATTACATAGATCAATAGATGCAATATACATTTGATAGATACGAATTACATAGATCAATAGATGCAATATACATTTGATAGATACGATTTACATAGATCAATATATGCAATATACATTTGATAGATACGAATTACATAGATCAATAGATGCAATATATATTTGATAGATACGATTGATAGTTAGATAGATTCGATAGATAAATAGATAGATTTGATAGATATATAATTTCCCTGACAGAGAATTACAATAAGACATGCGGGCTGTGACCCATGGTAAGGTTCCCAGAGGCAGTTGCGCCGCTAGGGGACGTGTATATGGCATGGATTTTCGGAACCGGGAGATGGAAAAAGATGCTTGGTCGGTCCTCCTGCTTCAAATTTGGGGCACTGCGCGTGCAATCTATTGTGCCACCAGATATGAGTGGTGTGTTAAGTAGTACTATTCTTAGCAGTTTAATACCTGTTACTCCCCCTATCGGGGGAGGTGTATATGGCATGGATTTTAGGAACCTGGAGATGGAAAAAGATGCTTGGTCGGTCCTCCTACTTCAAATTTGGCCGAAACACAAGTGGCTGTCACAAAACAGTCCGGCCACGAGATAGATAGATTTGATAGATAGATACATAGATTACATAGATCAATAGATGCAATATACATTGGATAGATACAAATTACATAGATCAATAGATGCAATATACATTTGATAGATACGAATTACATAGATCAATAGATGCAAAATACATATGATAGATACGAATTATATAGATCAATAGATGCAATATACATTTGATAGATACGATTTAAATAGATCAAAAGATGCCATATACATTTGATAGATACGAATTACATAGATCAATAGATGCAATATAGATTTGATAGATACGATTTACATAGATCAAAAGATGCAATATACATTTGATAGATACGAATTACATAGATCAATAGATGCAATATACATTTGATAGATATGAATTACATAGATCAAAAGATGCAATATACATTTGATAGATACGAATTACATAGATCGATAGATGCAATATACATTTGATAGATATGAATTACATAGATCAATAGATGCAATACACATTTGATAGATACAAATTACATAGATCAATAGATGCAATATACATTTGATAGATACGATTTACATAGATCAATAGATGCAATATACATTTGGTAGATACGAATTACATAGATCAAAAAATGCAATATACATTTGATAGATACGAATTACATAGATCGATAGATGCAATATACATTTGGTAGATAGGAATTACATAGATCAATAGATGCAATATACATTTGATAGATACGAATTACATAGATCAATAAATGCAATATACATTTGATAGATACGAATTACATAGATCAAAAGATGCAATATACATTTGATAGATATGAATTACATAGATCGATAGATGCAATATACATTTGATAGATATGAATTACATAGATCAATAGATGCAATATACATTTGATAGATACGAATTACATAGATCAATAGATGCAATATACATTTGATAGATACGAATTACATAGATCAATAGATGCAATATACATTTGATAGATACGAATTACATGGATCGATAGATGCAATATACATTTGATAGATATGAATTACATAGATCAATAGATGCAATATACATTTGATAGATACGAATTACATAGATCAATAGATGCAATATATATTTGATAGATACGATTGATAGTTAGATAGATTCGATAGATAAATAGATAGATTTGATAGATATATAATTTCCCTGACAGAGAATTACAATAAGACATGCGGTCTGAGACCCATGGTAAGATTACTTCCTTTTGCACAATCGAGTGCAAGTTGGGGTCCGGGATTGCCTTTTGTGCAAAGAAATTGTGGCCGGGTACCTTCCACTGTGGGTCCCCTATCAGGGGACGTGTATATGGCATGGATTTTAGGAATGGACACCCAGTACAGGTCGTTCTCCTTCAGCCTTTTTATACGAGGGTCCCCGACCCTCAACATGCACGACAGCATGAAAGACCCCATATGCCATGACTTCCTTTTGTACAATCGAGTACAGGTATGGCATCGATTTTAGGAACCCTGAGATAATTTTTAGGAACCGGGAGATGGAAACAGATGCTTGGACACCCAGTACAGGTCGTTTTCCTTCAGCCTTTTTATACGAGGGTCCCCGACCCTCAACAGGCACGACAGCATGAAAGACCCCATATGCCATGACTTTCTTTTGCACAATCAAGTACAGGTATGGCATCGATTTTAGGAACCCGGAGATAATTTTTAGGAACCGGGAGAAGGAAAAAGATGCTTGGACACCCAGTACAGGTCGTTTTCCTTCAGACTTTTTATAAGAGGGTCCCCGACCTTCAACAGGCACGACAGCATGAAAGACCCCATATGCCATGACTTCCTTTTGCACAATCGAGTACAGGTATGGCATCGATTTTAGGAACCCGGAGATAATTTTTAGGAACCGGGAGATGGAAAAAGATGCTTGGACACCCAGTACAGGTCGTTCTCCTTCAGCCTTTTTATACAAGGGTCCCCGACCCTCAACAGGCACGTCAGCATGAAAGACCCCATATGCCATGACTTCCTTTTGCACAATCGAGTACAGGTATGGCATCGATTTTAGGAACCCGGAGACAATTTTTAGGAACCGGGAGATGGAAAAAGATGCTTGGACACCCAGTACAGGTCGTTCTCCTTCAGCCTTTTTATATGAGGGTCCCCGACCCTCAAAAGGCACAACAGCATGAAAGACCCCATATGCCATGACTTCCTTTTGCACAATCGAGTAAAGGTATGGCATTGTTTTTAGGAAAACTGAGATAATTTTTAGGAACCGGGAGAGGGAAAAAGATGCTTGGTCGGTCCTCCTACTTCAAATTTGGGGCACTGCGCGTGCAATCTACTGTGCCACCAGATATGAGTGGTGTGTTAAGTAGTACTATTCTTAGCAGTTTAATCCCTGTTATGTGCCTTTTTTTGGTTTGGGTTTTGAGGCCACAGTGCAGCACCAGAGGCCAGAAAAATTAGGCATGTACACATGCCTGAAAAATTAGGTATTGTTGCAGCCGCTTGAACCCTAGTTGTTGGCGGATAAGTCACGCAAGTCATCCGGCATTCGAACATAAAATACAGCAGCGTTTGTATCATTTTTAGCCCAAGGCAGCTCATCTCATCAGGCCTTTTTTACTCGAATGTATCGCCCAATGTCAGTCCCTTCGGGATCCATCCCTCATTCATTTTAATAAAGGTGAGATAATCAAGACTTTTTTGACCTAGGTGACTTCTCTTCTCAGTGACAATACCTCCTGTTGCACTGAAGGTCCTTTCTGACAAGACACTTGAAGCGGGGCAGGCCAGAAGTTCGATTGCAAATTGGGATAGCTCAGGCCACAGGTCAAGCCTGCACACCCAGTAGTCAAGGGGTCCATCGCTCCTCAGAGTGTCGAGATCCGCAGTTAATGCGAGGTAGTCTGCTACCTGTCGGTTGAGTCGTTCTCTGAGGCTGGATCCCGAAGGGCTGTGGCAATGCATAGGAGTTAAAAAGGTCCGCATGTCCTCCATCAACAACACGTCTGGAAAGCGTCCTGTCCTTGCCGGCGTGGTCGTGGGAGGAGGAGTATTACTTTCATCTCTTCCCCTGTTAGATTCCCGTTGTGCTGTGACATCACCCTTATACGCTGTGTAAAGCATACTTTTTAATTTATTTTTTAACTGCTCCATCCTTTCTGACTTGCAGGAATTCGGTAACATTTCAGTCACTTTATGCTTATACCGGGGGTCTAGTAGCATGGACACCCAGTACAGTTCGTTCTCCTTCAGCTTTTTTATACAAGTGTCCCTCAACAGGCACGACAGCATGAAAGACCCCATTTGCACAAGGTTGGATGCCGAGCTACTCATGTCCCGTTCCTCGTCCTCACTGATCTTATTGAAGGTATCTTCTTCCCCCCAGCCACGTACAACACCATGGGTACCAGATAGGTGACAACAACGAGCACTCTGGGATGCCTGTTGTGCTTGGTCTTCCTCCTCCTCCTCAAAGCCACATTCCTCCTCTGACTCCTCTTCCTCACAATCCTCTTCCTGCGTTGCCGCTGGTCCAGCAAGCGATGCTGATAAGGCTGTTTCTGGTGGTGATGGAGACCACAACTCTTCCTCTTCACGCTCATCTACGGCCTGATCCAGCACTCTTCGCAGGGCACGCTCCAGGAAGAAAACAAATGGTATAATGTCGCTGATGGTGCCTTTGGTGCAACTGACTAGGTTTGTCACCTCCTCAAAAGGATGCATGAGCCTACAGGCATTGCGCATGAGCATCCAGTAACGTGGCAAAAAAATCCCCAGCTCCCCAGAGGCTGTCCTAGCACCCCGGTCATATAAATACTCATTAACAGCTTTTTCTTGTTGGAACAGGCGGTCGAACATAAGGAGTGTTGAATTCCAACGTGTTGGGCTGTCGCAAATCAATCGCCTCACTGGCAGGTTGTTTCGCCGCTGGATATCTGACAAGTGCGCCATGGCCGTGTAGGAATGACTGAAATGGCCACACACCTTCCTGGCCTGCTTCAGGACGTCCTGTAAGCCTGGGTACTTATGCACAAAGTGTTGTACAATCAGATTACACACATGTGCCATGCACGGCACATGTGCCAACTTGCCCAATTTCAATGCCGCCACCAAATTACTTCCATTGTCAGAAACAACTTTGCCAATCTCCAGTTGGTGCGGAGTCAGCCACTGATCCACCTGTGCGTTCAGGGCAGACAGGAGTGCTGGTGCGGTGTGTTTCTCTGCTTTCAGGCAAGTCAACCCCAAGACGGCGTGACACTGCCGTATCCGGGATGTTGAATAGTACCTGGGGAGCTGGGGGGTGCCGTTGATGTGGAGCAAGACGCAGCAGCAGAAGAGTACTCAGCCGAGGAAGAGGTTATGGAAGAGTATGGAGTAGGAGGAGTAGAGGAGGTAGCAGCAGGCCTGCCTGCAAGACGTGGCGGTGTGACCAACTCCTCTGCAGAGCCATGCATTCCATGCTTGTCAGCCGTCAGCAGGTTTACCCAATGCGCAGTGTATGTGATATACCTGCCCTGACCATGCTTTGCAGACCAGCTATCAGTGGTCAGATGGACCCTTGCCCCAACGCTGTGTGCCAGACATGCCATTACTTCCTTTCGCACAATCGAGTACAGTTTGGGGATTGCCTTTTGTGAAAAGAAATTTCGGCCTGGTACCATCCACTGCGGTGTCCCAATAGATACAAATTTTTTGAACGCTTCAGACTCCACCAGCTTGTATGGTAAAAGCTGGCGGGCTAAGAGTTCAGACAAGCTAGCTGTCAGACGCCGGGCAAGAGGGTGACTTTGGGAAATTGGCTTCTTACACTCAAACATGTCCTTGACTGTCAGGGTTCAGCCTGGAATTGAACCTGGGACCTGTCTCTATTTCTGCAGCTGTTGTTGCCAAGCCTGTTGTGTTACCACTATGCCACCAGATGGCTTGATCACAGGGAAGGAATATTGTGATTTTCTGTTTGCTGCAACTTTGGCTCTCTGGCTCCACCTGCTTGCCAGCTGAAAGAAATCATTTAATCAGCAGCCTGCCTTTATCTGGGAGCTTTGTTTGCAATTTGGTGCTTTCACATTAAGAGTGATACTCTGAAACACTCTCTGCTCCTGTTTCCTGTGAGAAATACAGTTATCTTGGATTTCCTGGTTCCTTACTTCTGTTTCAAATACTGACTTCTCTTCTGGATAATTCCTTGGTACTGTGTTTCATTTTTGGACTGAATTCCTGGCAATTGAACTTGCCTAAAACTTTATTTCCTAAGGACTGATTCAGGTACTTTTGCTTCCTTGTTTCCTGATACTACAAAGTTCCAATTGCAGTCTATGCAAACATCCTGTTTGTTTCTACAAAGTACCAGTTTGCAGTTTATGCAAGTTTCCTTAAAGTACCAGTCTACAGCATATGCAGATATCCTGTTTGTTATTACAAAGCTTTGCATCCCTGCCTGTTATTACAAAGAACTGTTTTCCTGCCTGATACAATACAGTTCCAGTCTACAGCATATGCAAATATCCTGTTTGTTATTACAAAACTTTGCATCCATGCCTGTTATTACAAAGAACTGTTTTCCTGCCTGATACTTCAGTTTCCAGTCTACAGCATACGCAAATATCCTGTTTGTTATTACAAAGCTTTGCATCCATGTCTGTTATTACAAAGAACTGTTTCCCTGCCTGATACTTCACAGTTCCAGTCTACAGCATACGCAAGTATCCTGTCTGTTATACAAGCTCTATTTTCCTGCCTGATTCTACTCAGCTCCAGTTCTACAGCATATGCAAGTATCCTGCTTGTTATTACAAAGCTCTGCTTTCCTGCGTGTAATTTCACTGTTCTAGTCTATAGCATATGCAAGTATCCTGCTTGTTATTACAAAGCTCTGCTTTCCTGCGTGTAATTTCACTGTTCCAGTCTAGAGCATATGCAAGTATCCTGCCTGTTATTATAAAGAACTGTATTCCTGCCTAATACAACAACTTATAGACTTTGTCTTATCTAATTGCATATCTCTGCATTGCTTTATCCTATAAATAAAACCATCTCCTTTATTTCCTAAAACCTTGTACCTGTTTAATTATGCCTAAAAGGAAAGACTCACACAGACAAAACACAACATTAATCCCAAAACCTGACACCTCTGCACAACAGCTCCTTACTCCTGAACCTGCTCCCTTGCAGAGTATGACATTGACAGACACCTGACTGTGGGCAGATGACCAGGAACTGCTACGTAAGAGAGACTGAGTGGCGGATGGTTGAGAGGGGGCAAGGAGTACAGCAGTGGTTGACGTGGCTGAAGATGCTGGACCAGGAGGAGGATGGCGGCTTTGAGTTTGTGTGCTGCTTCTACTCATGTGTTCATCCCATCGGCGTTTGTGATGTGAGACCATGTGCCTTCGCAAAGCAGTTGTACCTAGGGGGGTGTTGGACTTCCCACGACTCAGTTTCTTTTGGCACAGGTTGCAAATGGCATCGCTGTTGTCAGAGGCAGACACACAAAAAAAATGCCACACTGCTGAGCTCTGCAATGATGGCATTCTGGTGGTGGCAACAGCATGCATTGATGGGCGTCGGCGTGCTGTCTGGCTGACCCCGGGTGCCGATGCATGCTGTCTGACTGTGCCACTAGCTCCTTGCGACGACCTCCCCCTGCTTCCAACTCGTCTCCTCCTCCTCCTCTCTGTCTCCCCATCTGAACTTTCCCCCTCTTCTTCTTCTCTTCTAGCGGGCACCCACGTGACATCAAAGGACACATCATCATCAACCGCTTCACTTGTATCTGACAAATCAACAAAGGAAGCAGCAGCGGGTACAACATCACCATCATCATCACACCGTACGTCCATGTCTGTAATGCTGCCTGACTGAGACATATCACTGTTATCATCATCCTCTGTCAATGATGGTTGCGCATCACTCATTTCTTCCAACTGATGTGTCA
Organism: Bombina bombina; assembly: GCF_027579735.1. Lineage (NCBI taxonomy): Eukaryota > Metazoa > Chordata > Amphibia > Anura > Bombinatoridae > Bombina > Bombina bombina. The sequence continues at coordinate 435,327,212 of NC_069505.1, read as the reverse complement.
ATAACTCCTCTGACAGATCCAGTGAAGCGGCTGTGGTGCTAGTGTTGGTGGTGGCGGCAGGTGGGCGAGTGGCACTGGTCACTTGAGAGGTGCCCGAAGCTAAGCTGGAGGTGGATGGTGCGTCAAGGTTCCGAGCGGAAGCTGTAGAAGATTGGGTGTCCTGTGTTAGCCAGTCAACTAGGCCCTCCTCAGAACTTTTCACGTTCATGGCACGTGGCCTCTGAACACTGTGCATTATTGTAGGGTCAAAGGGAATCACAGCACCACGACCACGACGGTACCTGCGGGGTGGCCTGCCTCTGCCTGTCATTTTTTTTTTTAAATGTAGATTTACACTACTATTAACCCCTTAGTGACCAGAGCACTTTTCCATTTTTTTGTCCGTTTGGGACCAAGGCTATTTTTACATTTCTGCGGTGTTTGTGTTTAGCTGAAATTTTCCTCTTACTCATTTACTGTACCCACACATTATATACCGTTTTTCTCGCCATTAAATGAACTTTCTAAAAATACCATTATTTTCATCATATCTTATCATTTACTATAAACATTTTTATAAAATATGAGGGAAAAATGGAAAAAAACACACTTTTTCTAACTTTGAACCCCAAAATCTGTTACATATCTACAACCACCAAAAAACACCCATGCTAAATAGTTTCTAAATTTTGTCCTGAGTTTAGAAATACCCAATGTTTACATCTTCTTTGCTTTTTTTGTAACTTATAGGGCCATAAATACAAGTAGCACTTTGCTATTTTCAAACCATTTTTTTTTTTCAAAATTAGCGCTAGTTACATTGGGACACTGATATCTTTCAGGAATCCCTGAATATCCATTGACATATATATATATTTTTTTAGAAGACATCCCAAAGTATTGATCTAGGCCCATTTTGGTATATTTCATGCCACCATTTCACCGCCAAATGCGATCAAATACAAAAAATCGTTCACTTTTTCACAAATTTTTTCACAAACTTTCAGTTTCTCACTGAAATTATTTACAAACTGCTTGTGCAATTATGGCATAAATGGTTGTAAATTCTTCTCTGGGATCCCCTTTGTTCAGAAATAGCAGACATATATGGCTTTGGCATTGCTTTTTGGTAATTAGAATGCTGCTAAATGGCGCTGCGCATCACACGTGTATTATGGCTAGCAGTGAAGGGGTTAATTAGGTAGCTTGTAGGGAGCTTGCAGGGTTAATTTTAGCTTTAGTGTAGAGATCAGCCTCCCACCTGAAACATCAGACCCCCTGATCCCTCCCAAACATCTCTCTTCCCTCCCCTACCCCACAAATGTCCCCGCCATCTTAAGTACTGGCAGAAACTCTGCCAGTACTAAAATAAAAGGAAAATTTGGGCTTTTTTGTGCATTTTTTTAGCATATTTACATATGCTTCTGTGTAGGATCCCCCTTAGCCCCCAACCTCACTGATCCCCCACCCAACAGCTCTCTAACCCTCCCCCTCTGACTTAATGTGCGCCATCTTGGGTACTGGCAGCTGTCTGCCAGTACCCATTTTAGTGAAAATATGTTTTTTTATTAAAAAAAAATGTCCCTTTTCTGTAGTGTAGCTTCCCCCCCCCAATACCAACCCCCCACCCTTCCAGATCGCTTAGATGCTTTTTTTAAAAAAATGTTTATTTAATTTTTTATTACACTTTTACTCCTAACTTTTTCTGTAGTGTAGCGGTTCCCACCCGCTCCCGCCCGTGCACGCGCGCGCGCCCGTGCGCGCCCCCGAAAGCTCCGCCCCCGATCCCGCCCCCCTCAAGTTACAGAGATCACCGATGGCCGCCCACCCGCCTCCCAAGTCGGCTCCCACCCACCAACGATACCGGCCATCGATGTCCGGTGCAGAGAGGGCCACAGAGTGGCTCTCTCTGCATCGGATGGCCAGAAAGTGTTATTGCAGGATGCCTCGATGTCGAGGCATCACTGCAATAACCGGAAAGCAGCTGGAAGCGAGCAGGATCGCTTCCAGCTGTTTTCCAGACTGAGGACGTGCAGGGTACGTCCTTGGTCGTTAACTGACATTTTTTAGAGGACGTACCCTGCACGTCGTCAGTCGTTAAGGGGTTAAACAAAATATGAGTGGTGCCACTGGGCAAATGGGCACAGTATACGCTGTGAGCCGTACACAAAAAAGCAGACTGATGTTTCACAATCCAAAAAGTTTTTTTTTTTTAAATGTACACTTACACTACTATTAAACAAGATATGAGTGGTGGCACTGGGCAAGTGGGCACAGTATATGCTGTGAGCCATACACAAAAAAGCAGACTGATGTTTCACAATCCAAAAAGTTTTTTTTTTTTAAATGTACACTTACACTACTATTAAACAAGATATGAGTGGTGGCACTGGGCAAGTGGGCACAGTATACGCTGTGACCCTGACACAAAAAAGCAAACTGATGTTTCTGATTGTTTCACAGTCAAAAATGTTTATTTTTTAAACATTTAAACTACTGTTACAACAAATATGAGTGGTGCCACTAACTTGGCAAGTGGGCCTGGCACACACGCTGGCAGGCAAGCAACTGCAATAATATTACACTAGCAGACTGATGTTTCACAGTCCAAAAAGTTTTTTTAAAAAATATTTACACTACTGTTACAACAAATATGAGTGGTGCCACTAACTTGGCAAGTGGGCCTGGCACACAAGCTGGCAGGCAGGCAGGCAACTTCAATTAGATTACACTAGCAGACTGATGTTTCACAGTCAAATTATTATTTTTTTAAAATATTTACACTACTGTTACAACAGATATGAGTGGTGGCACTAGTTGTCAAGTGGGCCTGGCACACACGCTGGCAGGCAGGCAGGCAACTGCAATTAGATTACACTAACAGACTGATGTTTCACAGTCAAAAAAGTTTTTTTTTAAATATTTACACTACTGTTACAACAAATATGAGTGGTGCCACTAGTTGGCAAGTGGGCCTGGCACACACGCTGTCAGGCAGGCAACTGCAATTAGATTACACTAGCTGACTGATGTTTCACAGTCAAAAAAGTTTTTTTTTAAATATTTACACTACTGTTACAACAAATATGAGTGGTGCCACTAACTTGGCAAGTGGGCCTGGCACACCCGCTGGCAGGCAGGCAACTTCAATTAGATTACACTAGCAGACTGATGTTTCACAGTCAAAAAAGTTTTTTTTAAATATTTATAATACTGTTATAACAAATATGATTGGTGGCACTAGTTGGCAAGTGGGCCTGGCACACACGCTGGCAGGCAGGCAACTGCAATTAAATTGCACTAGCAGACTGATGTTTCACAGTCAAAAAGGTTTTTTTAAAAATATTTACACTACTGTTACAACAAATATGAGTGGTGCCACTAACTTGGCAAGTGGGCCTGGTACACACGCTGGCAGGCAGGCAACTGCAATTAGATTGCACTAGCAGATTGATGTTTCACAGTCAAAAAAGTTTTTTTTAAATATTTACAATACTGTTATAACAAATATGATTTGTGGCACTAGTTGGCAAGTGGGCCTGGCACACACGCTGGCAGGCAGGCAGGCAACTGCAATTAGATTGCACTAGCAGACTGATGTTTCACAGTCAAAAAAGTTTTTTTTTAAATATTTACACTACTGTTACAACAAATATGAGTGGTGCCACTAACTTGGCAAGTGGGCCTGGCACACACACTGGCAGGCAGGCAACTTCAATTAGATTACACTAGCAGACTGATGTTTCACAGTCAAAAAAATGTTTTTCAAAATATTTACACTACTGTTATAACAAATATGATTGGTGGCACTAGTTGGCAAGTGCGCCTGGCACACACGCTGGCAGGCAGGCAACTGCAATTAAATAACACTAGCAGACTGATGTAAAAGTTTTTTTAAAAAAAAAGTTACACTAATGTTACAACAGGTATGAGTGGTGGCACTGAAGATGGAAGTAGGCACAGTATATGCTGTGAGCCTGACACACAGGCTGGCACAAGTGGCAGGCTGGCCTGGCAACTAAAATTAAATAACACTAGCGGACTGATTTAAAAGTTTTTTTAAAAAGAATTTACACTAATGTTACAACAGATATGAGTGGTGGCACTGAGGATGGAAGTAGGCACAGTATATGCTGTGAGCCTGACACACAGGCTGGCCTGGCAACTAAAATTAAATAACACTAGCAGACTGATGTAAAAGTTTTTTTTAAAAAAATTTACACTAATGTTACACCAGATATGAGTGGTGGCACTGAGGCTGGCAGTGGCAGGCTGGCCTGGCAACTGAAATTAGATTACACTAGCAGACTGATGTAAAAGTTTTTTTTTAAAAAAATTACACTAATGTTACACCAGATATGAGTGGTGGCAGTGAGCAAGTAGGTACAGTATATGCTGTGAGCCTCACACACAGGCTGAGAGTCAGGCAAATGCAATTACATTACAAAAAAAAAAAAAACGACTGAAGTTCTAGCCCTAAAAAGGGCTTTTTGGGGTGCTGTCCTTACAGCAGAGATTAGATGAGTCCTTCAGGACTGTAGTGGACACTGAATACACTAGCCTAGCTATCAATTTCCCTAAAAAATCAGCAGCAGCAGCACTATCATTTCTCTCACTAAGAATGCAGGATCAGAATGAATCTAAAATGGCTGCTGCCCAGGAGCTGGGAGGGTCTGGGAGGGAGTGTCTGCTGCTGATTGGCTGAAATGTGTCTGCAGACTGTGAGATACAGGGTCAAAGTTTACTCAATGATGACGAATAGGGGGCGGATCGAACATCGCATATGTTCCCCGGCCGTGGCGAACGCGAACAAGCTAAGATCGCCGGGAACTGTTCTCCGCCAAACTGTTCGCGACATCACTAATTACGAGTCTTGAAGGTACAGGTGTACCGCTCACTTTTTTGTCTTGACTCTAAAATACTGCAAATCCACTTACGTAAATTGCGTATCCTATATTTTCAATGGGATTTTCCTAACACTGGTATTACGAGTCTTCCTAAATGTGAGCGGTACACCCTCTACCTCCAAGATCCCTAACGCATTTGAAAGTTAGTAGTTAAGAGTTTTATGGGCTAACGCCGTAGCATACAACTCTTAACTAAAGTGCTAAAAAGTACACTAACACCCATAAACTACATATTAACCCCTAAACCGAGCCCCCCCCCCCACATCGCAAACACTAAATAAAAATGTTTAACCCCTAATCTGCCTAACCGGACATCGCCGCCACTATAAAAATATATTAACCCCTAAACCGCCGCCCTCCCACATCGCAAACACTAGTTTAATTTTATTAACCCCTAATCTGCCGTTCCTAACATCACCAACACCTACCTACATTTATTAACCCCTAATCTGCCGCACCCAACGTCGCTGCAACTATATTAAAGTTATTAAACCCTAAATCTAAGTCTAACCCTAACCCCCCCTAACTTACATATAATTTAATTAAATCTAAATAAAATAACTATCATTAAATAAATTATTCCTATTTAAAACTAAATACTTACCTATAAATAAACCCTAAGCTAGCTGCAATATAACTAATAGTTACATTGTAGCTAGCTTAGGGTTTATTTTTATTTTACAGGCAACTTTGTATTTATTTTAACTAGGTAGAATAATTATTAAATAGTTATTAACTATTTAATAGCTACCTAGTTAAAATAAATTCAAATTTACCTGTAAAATAAATCCTAACCTAAGTTACAATTACACCTAACACTACACTATAATTAAATTAATTACCTAAACTAAATACAATTAAATACAATTTAAAACAATTATCTAAAGTACGGAAAAAAAAACAACACTAAATTACAGAAAATAATAAAATTATTACAATTTTTTAAAACTAATTACACCTAATCTAATCCCCCTAATAAAATAAAAAAGCCCCCCAAAATAATAAAAAGCCCTACCCTATACTAAATTACAAATAGCCCTTAAAAGGGCCTTTTGCGGGGCATTGCCCCAAAGTAATCAGCTCTTTTACCTGTAAAAAAAAGTACAATACCCCCCAACATTAAAACCCACCACCCACACACCCAACCCTACTCTAAAAGCCACCCAATCCCCCCTTAATAAAACCTAACACTAACCCCTTGAAGATCACCCTACCTTGAGAAGTCTTCACCCAGCCGGGCTGAAGTCCTCCACGAAGCCGGGCAGAAGTGGCCCTCCAGACGGGCAGAAGTCTTCATGGAAGCCAGCCAGAAGAGGTCCTCCAGACGGGCAGAAGTCTTCATCCAGGCGGCATCTTCTATCATCATCCATCTGGCGCGGAGCGGCTCCATCTTCAAGACATCCGACGCGGAGCATCCTCTTCCAACTAAGTCCAACTGAAGAATGAAGGTTCCTTTAAATGACGTCATTCAAGATGGCATCCCTTGAATTCCGATTGGCTGATAGAATTCTATGAGCCAATCGGAATTAATGTAGAAAAAATCCTATTGGCTGATGCAATTAGCCAATAGGATTGAGCTTGCATTCTATTGGCTGATCCAATCAGCCAATAGAATGTGAGCTCAATCCTATTGGCTGATTGGATAAGCCAATAGGATTGAACTTCAATCCTATTGGCTGATTGCATCAGCCAATAGGATTTTTTCTACCTTAATTCCGATTGGCTGATAGAATTCTATCAGCCAATCGGAATTAAGGTAGAAAAAATCCTATTGGCTGATGCAATCAGCCAATAGGATTGAGCTTGCATTCTATTGGCTGATCCAATCAGCCAATAGAATGCGAGCTCAATCCTATTGGCTGATTGGATCAGCCAATAGGATTGAACTTCAATCCTATTGGCTGATTGCATCAGCCAATAGGATTTTTTATACCTTAATTCCGGGGGGAATTCAAGGGATGCCATCTTGAATGACGTCATTTAAAGGAACCTTCATTCTTCAGTTGGATTTCGTTGGAAAAGGATGCTCCACGTTGGATGTCTTGAAGATGGAGCCGCTCCGCGCCGGATGGATGAAGATAGAAGATGCCGCCTGGATGTTGACTTTTGCTCGTCTGGAGGACCTCTTCTGGCCGGCTTCGATGAAGACTTCTGCCTGTCTGGAAGACCACTTCTGCCCGGCTTCGTGGAGGACTTCGGCCCGGCTGGGTGAAGACTTCTCAAGGTAGGGTGATCTTCAAGGGGTTAGTGTTAGGTTTTATTAAGGGGGGATTGGGTGGGTTTTAGAGTACGGTTGGGTGTGTGGGTGGTGGGTTTTAATGTTGGGGGGGTATTGTACTTTGTTTAACAGGTAAAAGAGCTGATTACTTTGGGGCAATGCCCCGCAAAAGGGCCTTTTAAGGGCTATTTGTAATTTAGTGTAGGGTAGGGCTTTTTATTATTTTGTGGGGCTTTTTTATTTTATTAGGGGGATTAGATTAGGTGTAATTAGTTTAAAAAAATTGTAATTATTTTATTATTTTCTGTAATTTAGTGTTTGTTTTTTTTCGTACTTTAGATAATTGTTTTAAATTGTATTTAATTGTATTTAGTTTAGGTAATTAATTTATTTATAGTGTAGTGTCAGGTGTAATTGAAACTTAGGTTAGGATTTATTTTACAGGTAAATTTGAATTTATTTTAACTAGGTAGCTATTAAATAGTTAATAACTATCTAATAACTATTCTACCAAGTTAAAATAAATACAAAGTTGCCTGTAAAATAAAAATAAACCCTAAGCTAGCTACAATGTAGTTATATTGTAGCTATCTTAGGGTTTATTTTATAGGTAAGTATTTAGTTTTAAATAGGAATAATTTAGTTAATGATAGTTATTTTATTTAGATTTAATTAAATTATATGTAAGTTAGGGGGGTGTTAGGGTTAGACTTAGGTTTAGGGGTTAATAACTTTAATATAGTGGTGGCGATGTTGGGGGTCGGCAAATTAGGGGTTAATAAATATAATGTAGGTGTCGGCGGTGTTGGGGGCAGCAGATTAGGGGTTCATAAGTATAATGTAGGTGGCGGCGGTGTTCGGAGCGGCAGATTAGGGGTTAATAATATTATGCAGGTGTCGGCGGTGTCAGGGTGGCAGATTAGGGGTTCATAAGTGTAAGATTAGGGGTGTTTAGACCTGGGGTTCATGTTAGGGTGTTAGTTGTAGACATAAAATGTATTTCCCCATAGGAATCAATGGTGCTGTGTTAGGAGCTGAACGCTGATTTTTTGCAGGTGTTAGGTTTTTTTTCAGCCGGCTCTGCCCCATTGATCCCTATGGGGAAATCGTGCATGAGCACGTTTAGCCAGCTCACCGCTACCATAAGCAGCGCTGGTATTGAGGTGAGATGTGGAGCACAATTTTGCTCTCCACTTACTTCTCTGTAGCTAATGCCGGGTTTAAAAAAAAACGTAATACCAGCGCTGTCTGTAAGTGAGCGGTGAGCATAAACTGCTCGTTAGCCCCGCACAGCTTTACCGACAAAACTCTTAATCTAGCCGAATATTTTTTGGGTCTAGATACTATCACACACACAATCAATTAAAAAAATATATATTTATCCACGAAGATTAAATATAATATAGATTGGATAATGTGTCTTCTGCTGATGCTGAGGTGTTCAAAAAACAAAAATCCTATGCTCAAGGACAAGTGTGCCTGTAATCTAAGTTTAAGACAGCACAGCAGTAACTCTCTTAAACAAACAACAAAAATGTAATTAAATTTTGTGGGGATATCTACAATGATGAATAGTATACATACACACACACAACAAAAAGTATCAAATTATATTTATCTACAAAGAGTAAATAATAATAATATAGGGTAATGTGTCTTCTGCTGATGTGTTCAAAATCCTATGCTCAGTCACCAACCTGTGTGCCTGTTATCTAAGTTTAAGACAGCACAACGGTAACTCTCTTAAACCAAAGAAAAATTGGAGTGAGCTGAGCTCATACATAGAACTCCCAAAAAGTCACCCAAGACAATCAATGCAATACACAATTATAATAAAATTTAACTAACTACTCTGGTGAGAAGTTCAAATAACAATTATTAATTCAAGAACTATAAGATAAAGATATATTTGACTGTTGTAAAACTTTCTCCCTTGAGTCACAATTTCAGCAAAAAATAATAATATAAAAAGCAAAAATACGCAGACCAGTAAATCTATAGGACACTGTGCTGTCTTCTCTTCTGTTCTGTTCAACTTCAGGGCTTGTCTTCTGCTGTAATGCTGACAGGCTGCAAGTCTAAATAATGTCTGCCTTCTGCTTTACAACAGTACAGCACAGAACAAGCACAGCCCTTGAGGAAAGCTATAGCACATTGCACTGCGTGCAACAGTAATCCAACCCACAAAATTAAAATAATATAATTATTGGACCAGAAAACTATCACTGTGACAGTAATCCAACCCACAAAACAAAAGGAATTATCTGATTGGACAAGAAGACCGTAGAAGAATATGACACTACACTCATTTTAATAAACAAATTAATTTGAATTGATTCATTGTCACTCGTTAATTATGTTGCGTCGATTCGGATTGTTCTGTAAATCACCAGTAGTATAGTATTATATTATTATATTAGTAGTATACTATGCTAGTCCAAAAACTGAACTTAAAATTTTATCTGTTCAATCAATAATTAAATATCTCATTTTCTAACTATTTTGTGGTTCTTTGGATTTAATAATAATATTTATTTTAAGAAATACAACTGCGCCACGCACATCCGAATGAAAACGAATATGTCCGAACGATTCGATTTCGGAACAAAAGCATTCAGATTAGTAGTATATCTATTAATACTAAATATAGTATACCATGCATTTTATCTGTTCAATCTCACTCATATTTTAATTATTTGATAATAAATAATTAAATATCTCATTTTCTAACTATTTTGTGGTTCTTTGGATTTAATAATAATATTTATTTAAAAAAATAGAACTGCGCCACGCACATCCCAATGAAAGAAAATACGTCCAAATGATTTGAATATTTCAGAAACAAATGCATTTGGATTAGTATGCTTTCAGAAAGGATTTCATTCGGATATTATAAATGGGCCGAAGCTCCAAATTCGACCAAATTCGTCCGAATTCGAATTCGAAACGAAATGAAGCGCACATGTCTAGTAAGATATAGCTTATTGAGAGATATAGCTTATAGTGAGAAATGGGTTATAGTTAGATATAGCTTATAGTTAGATGTAGCTTAAAGTTAGATATAGCTTATAGAGAGAGATAGCTTATAGTTAGATATAGTTTATAGTGAGATATAGCTTATAGTGAGATATAGCTTACAGTTAGATATAGCATAGCTTATAGTTAAATATAGGTTATAGTGAGATATAGCATATAGTGAGATATATCTTATAGTTAGATATAGCTTATAGTGAGATATAGCTTATAGTTAGATATAGCTTATAGTTAGATACACCTTATAGTGAGATATAGCTTATAGTAAGATATAGCTTATAGTTAGATATAGCTTATAGTAAGATATAGCTGATAGAGAGAGATAGCTTATAGGGAGATATAGCTTATAGTGAGATATATAGATTTTAGTTAGATAAAGCTTATAGCGAGATGTAGCTTATAGTAAGATATACCTTTTAGTGAGATATAGCTTATAGTTAGATATAGCTTATAGTTATATATTGTTTATAGTGAGATATAAGATATAGTGACATGAAGTTTATAGTTAAATACACCTTATAATGAAATATAGCTTATAGTGAGTTATAGCTTATAGTTAGATATAGCTTATAGTAAGATATAGCTTATAGTGAGAGATAGCTTATAGTTCAAAATAGTTTATAGTGAGACATAGCTTATAGTTAGGTATAGCTTATAATAAGATATAGCTTACAGTTAGATATAGCTTATAGTTATATATAGCTTCAAGTGCGATATAGCTTATGGTTAAATATAGCTTATAGTGAGATATAGCTTATAGTGAGATATAGCTTATAGTTAGATATAGCTTATAGTTAGATATCGCTTATAGTGAGATATAACATATAGTGAGATAAAGCTTATAGTTAAAAACACCTTATAGTGAGATATAGCATATAGTTAGATATAGCTTATAGTGAGATATAGCTTATAGTTAGATATAGCTTATATTTAGATACAACCTATAGTGAGATATAGCTTATAGTTAGATATTGCTTATAGTAAGATATAGCTTATAGTGAGATATAGCTTATAGTTAGATATAGCTTATAGTGAGATATAGCATATAGTGAGAAATATCTTATAGTTAGATACACCTTATAGTGAGATATAGCTTATAGAGAGATATAGCTTATAGTGAGATATTGCTTATAGTTATATATAGCTTATAGTGACATATAGCTTATAGTGAGATATAGCTTATAGTGAGATATAGCATATAGTTAGATATAGCCTATAGGTAGATATAGCTTATAGTGAGATATTGCTTATAGTGAGATATAGCTTTTAGTTAGATATAGCTTATAGTGAGATTTAGCTTACAGTTAGATAAAGCTTATAGTTAGAGATAGCTTATAGAGAGATAGAGATTATAGTAAGATATTACTTATAGTTAGATATAGCTTTTAGCTAGATATAGATTATATTTAGATATAGCTTATAGTGAGATATAGCTTATAGTGAGATATAGCTTATAGTGAGATATAGCTTATAGTGAGATATAGCTTATAGTGAGATACGGCATATAGTTAGATATAGCTTATAGTTAGACACACCTTATAGTGAGATATAGTTTATAGTGAGATAAAGCTTATTGTTAGATATAGCTTATAATGAGACATAGCTTATAGTGAGATATAGCTTATAGTGAGATATAGCTGATAGTAAAATATAGCATATACATAGATATAGCTTATAGTTAGATACACCTTATAGTGAGATATAGTTTATTGTTAGATATAGCTTAAAGTTAGATATAGCTTAACGTTAGTTCTTTATATAGCTTATAGTGAGATATAGCTTATAGTTAGATATAGTTTATAGTGACATAGCTTATAGTTAGATATAGCTTATAGTGAGATATAGCTTATAGTGAGATGTAGCTTATAGTAAAATATAGCATATACATAGATATAGCTTATAGTTAGATACACCTTATAGTGAGATAAAGTTTATTGTTAGATATAGCTTAAAGTTAGATATAGTTTAAAGTTAGATATAGCTTATAATGAGATATAGCTTATAGTGAGATATAGCATTTATTGAGATATAGTTTATAGTTAGATACACCTTATAGTGAGATATACCTTATAGTGAAATACAGCTTATAGTTAGATATAGCTTATAGTGAGGTACAGATTATAGAGAGATATATCTTATAGTGAGATATAGCTTATAGTTAGATATAGCTTATAGTGAGATATAATTTATAGTTATATATAGCTTGTATAGAGATATAGCTTATAGAGAGATATAGCTTTTAGTTAGAGATAGTTTTTAGATAGATAGAGATTATAGTGAGATATAGCTTATAGTTAGATATAGCTTTTAGTTAGATATAGCTTATAGTAAGATATATCTTATAGTAATATATAGCTTATATTTAGATATAACTTATAGTGAGATATAGCTTATAGTTAGATATAGCTTATAGTGAGATATAGCTTATCGTTAAATATAGCTTATAGTGAGATATAGCATATAGTTAGATATAGCTTATAGTGTGATATAGCTTATAGTTAGATATAGTCACATGGAGCTTATACTAAAATATAACCTTTAGTGGGATATAGCTTATAACGAGATATAGCTGATAGTAAGATATTGCTTATAGTGAGATATAGCTTATAGTTAGATATAGCGTATAGTGAGATATAGCTTATAGTTAGATATAGCTTATATTGAGATATAGCTTATAGTTAGATATAGTCACATGGAGCTTATAATAAAATATAGCTTATAGTGAGATATAGCTTATAATGACATATAGCTTATAGTGAGATAAAGCTTATTGTGAGATATAGCTTATAGTTGGATATAGCTTATAGTGAGATATAGCTTATCGTTAGATATAGCTTATAGTGAGATATCGCTTATAGTGGGATATAACATATAGTGAGATAAAGCTTATAGTAAATACACCTTATAGTGAGATCTAGCCTATAGTTAGATATAGCTTATAGTTACAATATATATAGTTTATAGCGAGATATAGCTTATAGTGAGATATAGCTTATAGTTAGATAAAGCTTATATTTAGATACAACTTATAGTGAGATATAGCTTATAGTTAGATATAGCTTATAGTCAGATATAGCTTATAGGGAGATATAGCGATATAGCTTATAGTGGCCTAGATTTGGAGTTTGGCAGTAGCCGTGAAAACCAGCGTTAGAGGCTCCTAACGCTGGTTTTAGGCTACCTCCGGTATTTGGAGTCACTCAAAAAAGGGTCTAACGCTCACTTTTCAGCCGCAACTTTTCCATACCGCAGATCCCCTTACGTAAATTGCGTATCCTATCTTTTCAATGGGATTTTTCTAACTCCGGTATTTAGAGTCGTGTCTGAAGTGAGCGTTAGAAATCTAACGACAAAACTCCAGCCGCAGAAAAAAGTCAGTAGTTAAGAGCTTTCTGGGCTAACGCCGGTTCATAAAGCTCTTAACTACTGTACTCTAAAGTACACTAACACCCATGAACTACCTATGTACCCCTAAACCGAGGCCCCCCCATATCGCCGCCACTCAATTACATTTTTTTAACCCCTAATCTGCCGACCGCCACCTACGTTATCCTTTTGTACCCCTAATCTGCTGCCCCTAACACCGCCGACCCCTATATTATATTTATTAACCCCTAACCTGCCCCCCACAATGTCGCAGCCAGCTACCTACAAAAATTAACCCCTAATCTGCCGACCGCAAAGCGCCGCTACTTAAGTTATCCTTATGTACCCCTAATCTGCTGCCCCTAACACCGCCGACCCCTATATTATATTTATTAACCCCTAATCTGCCCCCCTAAACGTCGCCTCCACCTGCCTACACTTATTAACCCCTAATCTGCTGAGCGGACCGCACCGCTACTATAATAAAGTTATTAACCCCTAATCCGCCTCACTAACCCTATAATAAATAGTATTAACCCCTAATCTGCCCTCCCTAACATCGCCGACACCTAACTTCAATTATTAACCCCTAATCTGCCGACCGGAGCTCACCGCTATTCTAATAAATGTATTAACCCCTAAGGCTAAGTCTAACCCTAACACTAACACCCCCCTAACTTAAATATAATTTAAATCTAAAGAAATTAATTAACTCTTATTAAATAAATTATTCCTATTTAAAGCTAAATACTTACCTGTAAAATAAATCCTAATATAGCTACAATATAAATTATAATTATATTATAGCTATTTTAGGATTAATATTTATTTTACAGGTAACTTTGTATTTATTTTAACCAGGTACAATAGCTATTAAATAGTTAAGAACTATTTAATAGCTAAAATAGTTAAAATAATTACAAAATTACCTGTAAAATAAATCCTAACCTAAGTTACAATTAAACCTAACACTATACTATCATTAAATTAATTAAATAAAATACCTACAATTACCTACAATTAAACCTAACACTACACTATCAATACATTAATTAAATACAATACCTACAAATAACTACAATGAAATAAACTAACTAAAGTACAAAAAATAAAAAAGAACTAAGTTACAAAAAATAAAAAAATATTTACAAACATAAGAAAAATATTACAACAATTTTAAACTAATTACACCTACTCTAAGCCCCCTAATAAAATAACAAAGACCCCCAAAATAAAAAATGCCCTGCCCTATTCTAAATTACTAAAGTTCAAAGCTCTTTTACCTTACCAGCCCTGAACAGGGCCCTTTGCGGGGCATGCCCCAAGAAGTTCAGCTCTTTTGCCTGTAAAAAAAAACGTACAATACCCCCCCCAACATTACAACCCACCACCCACATACCCCTAATCTAACCCAAACCCCCCTTAAATAAACCTAACACTAAGCCCCTGAAGATCATCCTACCTTGTCTTCACCTCACCGGGTATCACCGATCGGTCCTGGCTCCAAAATCTTCATCCAACCCAAGCGGGGGCTGGCGATCCATCATCCGGTGGCTGAAGAGGTCCAGAAGAGGCTCCAAAGTCTTCATCCTATCCGGGAAGAAGAGTAGATCCGGACCGGCAACCATTATCTTCCAAGCGGCATCTTCTATCTTCATCCGATGAGGACCGGCTCCATCCTGAAGACCTCCACCGTGGACCCATCTTCATCCGGCGACGTCCAACTGAAGAATGATGGTTCCTTTAAGGGACGTCATCCAAGATGGCGTCCCTCGAATTCCGATTGGCTGATAGGATTCTATCAGCCAATCGGAATTAAGGTAGGAATATTCTGATTGGCTGATGGAATCAGCCAATCAGAATCAAGTTCAATCCGATTGGCTGATCCAATCAGCCAATCAGATTGAGCTCGCATTCTATTGGCTGTTCCGATCAGCCAATAGAATGCGAGCTCAATCTGATTGGCTGAACCGCCATTGAATTCAATAGGCAGGCGAACTTTAAAACCTACAAGGACTCTTTCTG
Source organism: Bombina bombina (assembly GCF_027579735.1). Taxonomy (NCBI): domain Eukaryota; kingdom Metazoa; phylum Chordata; class Amphibia; order Anura; family Bombinatoridae; genus Bombina; species Bombina bombina. Next base: position 435,311,684 of record NC_069505.1, on the reverse strand, counting down.
GCCACAATAATGATGGAAAAGTTGTTTCAAGGGTACTAACACCTGGACTGTCGCATGCTGGAGGGGGATCCCTGGCAAAACTCCCATGGAAAATTACATAGTTCATGCAGAGTCTGCTTTTAAGCCATAATGGGCCTAAATCAACTAACATTCCCAAAGTGGCTGTCTCAAAACATCCCGGACAGAAGATAGATTGATAGATAGGATAGATAGATAGATAGATAGATATACATAGATTGATAGTTAGATAGAATTGATAGAAGAGAAATAGATAGATTTTAGATATATAATTACCCTGATAAAGTCTAATAATTAAACATGCGTTCTTGGACCCAACTAGGTTGTGTTAAGTAGTACTGTTCTTCGCACTTTCAGCCCTGTAACTCCCCCTATTGGTGGAGGTCTATATGGCGGTTATGATTACCCTGACAAAGTATAACAACAAGACACGTGGTCTGGGACCCATGGTAATTTTGTTGTGTTAAGTAAAACTTTTCTTATCACTTGTATCCCTCTTACCCCCCCTTTTGTTGGAGCTCTATATGGCCTGCATGATTAGCCTGACAAAGTATAATAATAAAACATCTGGTATTGGACCCATGGTAATTAGGTTGTGTTTAAGTAGTACTATTCTTATAACTGTAATCCCTGTTACTCCCCCTATCAAGGGAGGTCTTTATGGCCTGCATGATTACCCTGACAAAGTATAACATCAAGACACACGGTGTTGAACCCATGATAACTAGCTTGTGTTAATTAGTACTTTTCTTAGCACTTTAATCCCTGTTCCCCCCCCCCCCCCTATCGGGGGTGTTCTATATGGCCTGCCTGATTACCCTGAAAAAATATAATAATAAGACATGCGGTCTGGTACCCATTTTAACTAGGTTGTGTTTTAAGTACTACCATTCTTAGCACTTTAATCTCTGTAACTTCCCCTATTTGGTGAGGTCTATACGGCCTGGATGATTACCCATACAAAATATAATAATAAGACATCTGCTCTTGGTCTGCGACCCATGGTAACTATGTTGTGTTAATTAGTAATGTCCTTCGCATTTTAATAGCTGTTACTCATACTCACCCTATCGGTGGAGGTCTATATGGCCTGCATGATTACCCTTTCAAAATATAATAACCAAACATATGCTCTGGGACCCATGGTAAGTAGGTTGTGTTAAGTAGTACTGTTCTTTGCAGTTTAATACCTGTTACAACACCAAATGGTGGCAGGTCTATCTGGCCTTCATGATTAGCTGCACCCAAACCCAAAAAAAAGCTGAGTGGTCTTAGACTAACACCCATGGCTAACTCGGTTGTTTCAATTAGTACTATTCTTAGCACTTTCATCCCTGTTACGGGTGGTCTACATGGCCATCATGATTAGCCGAACAAAATACTACAATCCAACCTTTGCTCAGTCTTCATAGGCCCTTCGTTGTCTGTATTTTGATAGTACAGTTCTTATTATTTTTATAGCTGATACAACACCGAATGGTGGCAGCTCTATATGGCCTGCATGATTAGCCGCACCCAATACAAAAATAAATCCAAGCGGTCTTGGATTAACACCCATGGCTAACTCTGTTGTTTCAAGTAGTACTATTCTTAGCACTTTCATCTCATCATCCCTGTTACTTCCAGGACTCTCGGTGGTGGTCTACATGGCCATCATGATTAGCCTAACCAAATACTACAATCCAACCTTGGCTCAGTCTTCATAAGGCCCTTCATTGGCTGTATTTTGGTAGTACTGTTCTTATTAGTTTAATACCTGATACAACACCGAATGGTGGCAGCTCTATATGGCCTGCATGAATAGCCGCACCCAAAGCCAAAAAAAAGCCAAGCGGTCTTGCACTAACACCCATGGCTAACTCTGTTGTTTCAAGTTCTACTATTCTTAGCTCTTTCATCTCATCCCTGTTACTTCCAGGACTCTCAGTGGTGGTGGTCTACATGGCCATCATGATTACCCTCAACAAAATATAACAACAATACGTGCGTGCAGGGAACCATGGTAAGCTTACTTCCTTTCGCAAAATCAGGTATAACAGTTGCAGGCAGAGGTTCTGACCCTGCATTATGGCTGCACCTCTCCCTAAAAGAGGCATGCGTTACAGAGTCTGTGGGCATGTATGCAAAGAGCTGGCCTGCCTAAAAAGAAGAGCAAGGCTGTACAGGTTGTTCTCCTTCAGCCGTTTTATACGCTGTCCCACGGCCACGACCCTCAACAACCACAACAGAATGAAACACCACATATGCCATCCTTTTGAACAACAGAGTACAGGTATGGCATTGATTTTAGTTACACGGCGATATTTATTATGAACCGTGAAATTGAAAACAAAAACATGATTGGACACCAAGTACAGTACAGGTCGTTCTCCTTCAGCCTTTTTAGAATAGTGTTCCGGACCCCCAACAAAAACAACAGCAGGAAAGAGGACATATGGCATCCTTTTGAACAATAGATGACAGGTAAGGCATAGATTTTACAAAGCCATAGATAATTTTTTGCAACTGTGAAATAAAAAAAAACATTGATTGGACACCCAGCACACTTCTTTATCCTTAGGCCTTTTTATAAGAGGCTCCCGGAGCCTCAACTGAAACAACAGCATGAAAGAGGACATATGGCATCCTTGTGAACAATTGATTACAGTTAAGGCATTGATTTTAGAATCTCAGAGATCATTTATATGACCCGGGAAATAGAAATCCTTGTGAATAATAGATTACAGGAAAGGCATTGATTATAGAAACCCGTGGATAATTTGTTTGCATGAAAGAGGACATATGGCATCCTTGTGAACAATTGATTACAGTTAAGGCATTGATTTTAGAATCTCAGAGATCATTTATATGACCCGGGAAATAGAAATCCTTGTGAATAATAGATTACAGGAAAGGCATTGATTATAGAAACCCGTGGATAATTTGTTGCAACCGTGAAATCTAAAAAAACATTGATTGGACACCCAGTACACTTCTTTATCCTTAGGCCTTTTTATAAGAGGCTCCCGGAGCCTCAACAGAAAAAACATTATGAAAGAGGACATATGTCATCCTTTTGAATAATAGATTACAGGAAAGGCATTGATTTTAGAAACCCAGAGATCATTAGTTGCAACCGGGAAATAGAAAAAAACATTGATTAGACACCCAGTACACTTCTTTATCCTTAGGCCTTTTTATAAGAGGCTCCCGGAGCCTCAACAGAAAAAACATTATGAAAGAGGACATATGTCATCCTTTTGAATAATAGATTACAGGAAAGGCATTGATTTTAGAAACCCAGAGATCATTAGTTGCAACCGGGAAATAGAAAAAAGCATTGAATAGACACCCAGTACACTTATTTATTCTTAGGCCTTTTTAATAAGAGGGTCCCGGAGCCTCAACCGAAACAACAGCATGAAAGAGGACATATGTCATCCTTTTGAATAATAGATTACAGGAAAGGCATTGATTTTAGAATCCCAGAGATCTAAAAAAAGATTGATTAGACACCCAGTACACTTATTTATCCGTAGGCCTTTTTAGCAGAGGCTCCAGGACCCTCAACAAAACCAGCAGCATGAAAGAGGACAAATGGCATCCTTTTGAAAATTAGATTACAGGAAAGGCATTGTTTTTAGAAACACAGAGATCATTAGTTGCAACCGTGAAATCTAAAAAAACATAGATTATACACCCAGTACACTTCTTTATCCTTAGGCCTTTTTATAAGAGGCTCCCGGAGCCTCAACAGAAACAACAGCATGAAAGAGGACATATGGCATCCTTGTGAATAATAGATTACAGGAAAGGCATTGATTATAGAAACCCGTGGATAATTTGTTGCAACCGTGAAATCTAAAAAAACATAGATTAGACACCCAGTACACTTCTTTATCCTTAGGCCTTTTTATAAGAGGCTCCCGGAGCCTCAACAGAAACAACAGCATGAAAGAGGACATATGGCATCCTTGTGAATAATCGATTACAGGAAAGGCATTGATTTTAGAAACCCGGGGATAATTTGTTGCAACCGTGAAATCTAAAAAACATTGATTAGACACCCAGTACACTTATTAATCCTTAGGCCTTTTTTTAGCAGAGGCTCCAGGACCCTCAACAAAACCAGCAGCAGGAAAGAAGACATATGGCATCCTTTTGAAAATTAGATAACAGGAAAGGCATTGATTTTAGAAACCCAGAGATAATTTGTTAAAACCGTGAATTTGAATCAAACAAATGATTCGATGGACACCCAGTACACTTCTTTCTCCTTCAGGCCTTTTTATAAGAGGGTCCAGGACCCTCAAAAAAAACACCAGCAGGAAAGTTGACGTATGGCATCCTTTTGAACAATAGAGTACAGGTACAGCATTGATTTTACAAACCCAGAGATAATTTTGGTCAAATGTGAAATAGAAAAAAAATTGAGTGGACACCCAGTACACCTCTTTCTCCTTAGGCCTTTTTATAAGAGGGTCCAGGACCCTCAAACAAAATACCAGCAGGAAAGAGAACATATGGCATCCTTTTGAACAATAGAGTACTGGTATAGCATTGATTTTAGAAACCCACAGATAATTGTTTGGAAAAGTGAAATAGCCCCAAAAACCATGCTTGGACTCCCACTCCAGGTCGTTCTCCTTCAGCTTTTTTATAAGAGGGTCCACCACCCTCAACAGAAACAACTGCAGGAAACACCACCACATATGCCATCCTTTTGCACAAGCGAGTACAGGTATGGCATCCATTTTAGAAACCCAGAGATAATTGAGAAGAACCAGGAACATTTTTCTAAAAATTTGATGGGGCACCCATTACAGGTCGTTCTCCTTCAGCCTTTTTATACCATGGGCCACGACCCGCAACAGGCACAACAGCATGAAACACCACATATGCCACCCTTTTGCACAATAGAGTACAGGTATGGCATAGATGGAACACAGAGATAATTTAGAGCAACCAAGAGACGGATAAAGATGCTTGGTCGGTCCTCCTCCTTCAAATTTGTGGCATTTTGCGTTCAATTTAATGGTCCACCAGATATGAGTGGTTTGCTAAGTTGTACAATTCGTAACAGTTTAATCACTAGTGTTATGTGCCTTATTTTTTTTATTTGAGTTTTGTACCCACAGAGCTGCAGCAGAGGCCAGAAAAATTAGGAATGTACAAATGACTGAAAAAATTGGGTATTGTTGTTGCAACTGCTGTAGCAGCGGCCAGAAAAATTGATGTTTGTAAAACATTTATAAAGTGCCCTAAAAGCTTGTGGCTTGAACACTAGTTGTTGGCGGATAAGTCAAGCAAGTCCTCCGGCTTTATAACAGAAAAAAAAAAGGCCAGCCTGTGTACCAGTTGTAGCCCAGGCCTTTTTTATTCAAATGTATCGCCCAATGTCAGTCCCTTCGGGATCCAGCCCTCATTCATTTTTATAAAAGTGAGATAGTCAAGGCTTTTTTGACCTAGGCGACTTCTCTTCTCAGTGACAAAACCTCCTGCTGCACTGAAAGTACTTTCGGGCAGGACACTTGAAGCGGGGCAGGCCAGAAGTTCCATTGCAAATTGGGATAGCTCAGGCCACAAGTCCAGCCTGCACACCCAGTAGTCAAGGGGTCCATCGCTCCTGAGAGTGTTGAGATCTGCAGTTAAAGCAAGGTAGTCTGCTACCTGTCGGTTGAGTCTTTCTCTAAGGCTGGATCCCGAAAGGCTCTGATGGTGCATGGGAGTTAAAAAGGTACGCATGTCCTCCATCAACAAGACATCAGGAAAGCGTCCGGTCCTTGCCGCCATGGTCGTGGGAGGAGGAGGAGGATTAATTTCATCTCTTCCCCTGTTACATTCCCGTGGTGCTGTGACATCACCCTTATACGCTGTGTAAAGCATAGTTTTTAATTTATTCTTAAAATGCTCCATCCTTTCCTACTTGCGGGAATTTGGTAACATTTCAGGCACTTTATGCTTATACCGGGGGTCGAGGAGCGTGGACACCCAGTACAGGTCGTTCTCCTTCAGCTTTTTTATACGAGGGTCCCTCAACAGGCATGACAGCATGAAAGAACCCATTCGAACAAGGTTGGATGCCGAGCTAATCATGTCCCGTTCCTCCTCCTCAGTGATCTCACTGATGGTATCTTCTTCCCCCCAGCCACGTACAACACCACGGGTACCAGATAGGTGACAACAACAAGCACCCTGGGATGCCTGTTGTGCTCGGTCTTCCTCCTCCTCCTCCTCAAAGCCACATTCCTCCTCTGACTCCTCTTCCTCACAATCCTCTTCCTGCGTTGCCGCAGGTCCAGCAAGCGATGCTGATTCGGCTGTTTGTGGGGGTGATGGACACCACAACTCTCCCGCTTCCTCTTCACGCTCATCTACTGCCTGATCCAGCACTCTTCGCAGGGCACGCTCCAGGAAGAAAACAAATGGTATGATGTCGCTGATGGTGCCTTCGGTGCGACTGACAAGGTTTGTCACCTCCTCAAAAGGACGCATGAGCCTACAGGCATTGCGCATGAGCATCCAGTAATTTGGAAAAAATATCCCCAGCTCCCCAGAGGCTGGCCTAGCACCCCGGTCATACAAATACTCATTAACAGCTTTTTCTTGTTGGAGCAGGCGGTCAAACATTAGGAGTGTTGAATTCCACCGTGTCGGGCTGTTGCAAATCAAGCGCCTCACTGGCAGGATGTTTCAACACAGGATATTGGACAAGTGCGCCATGGCCGTGTAGGAACGCCTGAAATGGCCACACACCTTCCTGGCCTGCTTCAGGACGTCCTGTAAGCCTGGGTACTTATGGACAAATCGTTGTACAATTAGATTACACACATGTGCCATGCATGGCACATGTGTCAACTTGCCCAATTTCAATGCCGCCACCAAATTACTTCCATTGTCAGAAACAACCTTGCCAATCTCCAGTTGGTGTGGAGTCAGCCACTGATCCACCTGTGCGTTCAAGGCGGTCAGGAGTGCTGGTGCGGTGTGACTCTCCGCTTTCAGGCAAGTCAACCCCAAGACGGCGTGACACTGCCGTACCCGGGATGTAGTACCTGGGCAGCTGGGGGGGTGCCATAGATGTGGAGCAAGACGCAGAAGTTGAAGAGGACTCAGCCAAGGAAGAGGTTATGGAAGAGGATGGAATAGGAGGAGTAGAGGAGGTAGCAGCAGGCCTGCCTGCAAGTCATTAACTCTTCTGCAGAGCCACGCATTCCATGCTTGTCAGAAGTCAGCAGGTTTACCCAATGCGCAGTGTAGGTGATATACCTGCCCTGACCATGCTTTGCAGACCAGCTATCCGTGGTCATATGGACCCTTGCCCCAACGCTGTGTGCCAGACATGCCATAACTTCCTTTCTCACAACAGAGTACAGGTTTGGGATTGCCTTTTGTGAAAAGAAATTTCTGCCAGGTACCTTCCACTGCGGTGTCCCAATAGATACAATTTTTTTGAAAGCATCAGACTCCACCAGCTTGTATGGTAAAAGCTGGCGGGCTAAGAGTTCAGACAAGCCAGCTGTCAGACGCCGGGCAAGGGGGTGACTTTGAGAAATTGGCTTCTTACGCTCAAACATGTCCTTGACAGACACCTGACTTTGGGCAGATGACCAGGAACTGCTACGTAAGAGAGACTGAGTGGAGGATGGTTGAGAGGGGGCAAGGAGGGCAGCACTGGTTGACGTGGCTGAAGATGCTGAAGCAGGAGGAGGAGGGCGGCTTTCACTTTGTGTGCTGCTTCTACTCATGTGTTCTTCCCATCGGCCTTTGTGATGGGAGACCATGTGCCTTCGCAAAGCAGTTGTACCTAGGTGGGTGTTGGACTTCCCACGACTCAGTTTCTTTTGGCACAGGTTGCAAATGGCATCGATGTTGTCAGAGGCAGACACACAAAAAAAATGCCACACTGCTGAGCTCTGCGATGATGGCATTCTGGTGGTGGCAACAGCATGCGTTGATTGGCGCCGGCGTGCTGTCTGGCTGACCCCTGGTGACGATGCATGCTGTCTGACAGTGCCACTAGCTCCTTGAGACGACCTCCCCATGCTTCCAAATCGTCTCCTCCTCCTCCTCCTCTCTGTCTCCCCATCTGAACTTTCCCCCTCTTCTTCTTCTCTTCTAGCAGGCACCCACGTGACATCCACCGACACATCATCATCAACCGCTTCACTTGTATCTGAAACATCAAGAAAGGAAGCAGCAGTGGGTACAACATCATCATCATCATCACACCGTACCTCCATGTCGGTAATGCTGCCTGACTGAGACTGATCACTATTATCTACATCCTCTGTCAATGATGGTTGCGCATCACTCATTTCTTCCAAATGATGTGTCAATAACTCCTGTGACAGATCAAGTGAAGCGGCTGTGGTGCTAGTGTTGGTGGTGGCGACAGGCGGGGAGTGGCACTGGTCACTTGAGACCTGCCCAAAGCACAGCTGGACTTAGATGGTGCGTCAAGGTTAGGAGGACTAACAGCGGAAGCTGAAGAAGATTGGGTGTCCTGTGTTAGCCATTCAACTAGGTCCTCCTCAGAAGTTTTCGCATCCCCCCTGGCACCCGGCGTCTGAACAATGTGCATATTTGTAGGGTCTAAAGGAATTACAGCACCACAACCACGACCACGGAACCTGCGGGTGGCCTGCCTCTGCGTGTCATTTTTTTTAAAATGGACACTAACAATACTATTACACCAATTGAGTGGTGACACTGTGAAAGTGGGCACAGTATACGCTGTGAGACTGACAACAACAAAAAAGACAGATGTTTTAAAAATCACAAATTGTTAATTTTTTAAAATATTACAAGTACTGTGACAACAAATATGATTGTTTGGCACTAGTTGACAAATGGGCCTGTCTGGCACACACGCTGGGAGAAAGGAAACTTCAATTCAATGGCACTAGGAGACTGAAGAATCACAGTCAAAACAGTTATGATTAACAGAAATTCCAATCCTGTTACAATAAATATGATTGGTGGCACTAATTGGCTAGTTGGGACTGGCACACAGGCAGGCAGGCAGGAGGAAAATGCAATTCAAGGAGGGCACTAGTAGACTGCAGATTGACAGTCAAAACAGTGATGATTGAAAAATTTTGCAATACTGTTAAAATAAATATGATTGCTGGCACTAATTGGATAGTTGGGCCTGGCACACAGGCTGGCAGGCAGTAGAAAAGTGCAATTCAATGGCACGAGCAAACTGAGGATTAAGATCAACAATCAAATTTTTTTTAATTTTAATTAGTAACTATACTGTGACAACAATTATTATTGGTGTAAATAGTCGGCAAGACGGCCTGGCACAAAAGGCTGGCAGGCAGGAGGTAAATGCAATTCAAGGACACTAGGAGACTGATTACTGACAGTCAAAACAGTGATGATTGACAATTTTTGCAATACTGTTAAAAGAAATATGATTGCTGGCAATAATTGGCTAGGTGGGCCTGGCACACAGGCTGCAAGGCAGGAGGAAAGTGCATTTCAATGGCACCAGCAAACTGAGGATTCACAACAACTATTACCAAAAATTTTAATTTTTAATTATTAAGAATACTGTGACAACAAATATGATTGGTGTAAATATTTTTTAAGTAGGCCTGGCACACAGGCTTGGAAGGCAGTAGAAAAGTATAATTCTAGGGCATGAGCAAACTGAGGATTAAGATCAACAATCAAGAATTTTTTTATTTTAATTAGTAACTGTACTGTGACAACAATTATGATTGGTGTAAATAGTTGGCAAGATGGCCTGGCACAAAAGGCTGGCAGGCAGGAGGTAAATGCAATTCAAGGACACTAGGAGACTGATTACTGACAGTCAAAATAGTGATGATTGACAATTTTTGCAATACTGTTAAAAGAAATATGATTGCTGGCAATAATTGGCTAGGTGGGCCTGGCACACAGGCTGCAAGGCAGGAGGAAAGTGCAATTCAATGGCACCAGCAAACTGAGGATTCACAACAACTATTACCAAACATTTAAATTTTTAATTATTAAGAATACTGTGACAACAAATATGATTGGTGTAAATATTTTTCAAGTAGGCCTGGCACACAGGCTTGGAAGGCAATAGAAAAGTGCAATTCTAGGGCACGAGCAAACTGAGGATTAAGATCAACAATCAAATTTTTTTTAATTTTAATTAGTAACTATACTGTACTGTGACAACAATTATGATTGGTGTAAATAGTTGGCTAGACGGCCTGGCACAAAAGGCTGGCAGGCAGGAGGTAAATGCAATTCAAGGACACTAGGAGACTGAATACTGACAGTCAAAACAGTGATGATTGACAATTTTTGCAATACTGTTAAAAGAAATATGATTGCTGGCAATAATTGGCTAGGTGGGCCTGGCACACAGGCTGCAAGGCAGGAGGAAAGTGAAATTCAATGGCATGAGCAAACTGAGGATTCACAACTATTACCAAAAATTTTAATTTTTAATTATTAAGAATACTGTGACAACAAATATGATTGGTGTAAATATTTTTCAAGTAGGCCTGGCACACAGGCTTGGAAGGCAGTAGAAAAGTGCAATTCTAGGGCACGAGCAAACTGAGGATTAAGATCATCAACAATCAAGAATTTTTTAATTTTAATTAGTAACTATACTGTGACAAAAAATTATGATTGGTGTAAATAGTTGGCAAGACGGCCTGGCACAAAAGGCTGGCAGGCAGGAGGTAGATGCAATTCACGGACACTAGGAGACTGATTACTGACAGTCAAAACAGTGATGATTGACAATTTTTGCAATACTGTTAAAAGAAATATGATTGCTGGCAATAATTGGCTAGGTGGGCCTAGCACACAGCAGGCTGCAAGGCAGGAGGAAAACTGCAATTCAATGGCACCAGCAAACTGAGGATTCACAACAACTATTACCAAAAATTTTAATTTTTAATTATTAAGAATACTGTGACAACAAATATGATTGGTGTAAATATTTTTCAAGTAGGCCTGGCACACAGGCTTGGAAGGCAGTAGAAAAGTGCAATTCTAGGGCACGAGCAAACTGAGGATTAAGATCATCAACAATCAAGAATTTTTTAATTTTAATTAGTAACTATACTGTGACAAAAAATTATGATTGGTGTAAATAGTTGGCAAGATGGCCTGGCACAAAAGGCTGGCAGGCAGGAGGTAAATGCAATTCACGGACACTAGGAGACTGATTACTGACAGTCAAAACAGTGATGATTGACAATTTTTGCAATACTGTTAAAAGAAATATGATTGCTGGCAATAATTGGCAGGCAGGAGGAAAATGCCTAAAAAGGGCCTAGCACACAGCAGGCTGCAAGGCAGGAGGAAAGTGCAATTCAATGGCACCAGCAAACTGAGGATTCACAACAACTATTACCAAAAATTTTAATTTTTAATTATTAAGAATACTGTGACAACAAATATGATTGGTGTAAATATTTTTCAAGTAGGCCTGGCACACAGGCTTGGAAGGCAGTAGAAAAGTGCAATTCTAGGGCACGAGCAAACTGAGGATTAAGATCAACAATCAAAATTTTTTTAATTTTAAATAGTAACTATACTGTCTGTGACAACAATTATGATTGGTGTAAATAGTTGGCTAGACATCCTGGCACAAAAGGCTGGCAGTGGCAGGCAGGAGGTAAATGCAATTCAATGGCACTAGGAGACTGAATATTTGCAGTCCAAAAAATTATGATTTTTATTTTTTTATATACTGTTACAAGAATTATGATTGGTGCCACTAATTGGCTAGTTGGGCCTGGCACACAGGCTGGCAGATATGAGTCATGGATGGTAGGTAGGGCAGCAATTTAACACAGTATGCCTGTGTAAGTGACAAAAACACAGGCCTGATAGAAAATTAAGTTAGATTACACTAGCAAAATATTTTAAAATTTTAGATTTTAATATTAAAATTATGTTAAGAAGTGCAATGCACATATGACTCTATGAGTGGTCGCACTGGCTGGCTGCTACCTAGGGCAGCAATTAACAACAGTATGCTGTGTAAGTCAGATAGACAGTTAGACACAGGCCTGATAGAAAATAAAATTAGATTACACTAGCATGATGATTTAAAGACTTTTTTTGGGGAATTTAAAGAAAAAGGTTAAGCACATACATATGAGTCGTGGCTGATAGCCTTGGAAGGGCAGCTATTAAAAACAGTAGGCTCTGTAAGTCAGATACACACACGCCTGATAGAAAATACTATTAGATTACACTAGAAAAATGATTTAAATTATTTTTTGGGGGGGGGAATTAAAAAAAGGTTAAACACATATGAGTCATGGCTCATAGACTAGGGAGGGCAGCAAGTAAACACAGTAGGCTCTGTATGTCAGCAAAACACACAGGCCGGATAGAAAATTATATTAGATTACACTATCAAACAAATTTAAACTTTTTTTTTTTTATGTTAAAATTAAGGTGAAGAAGAATAGATATGAGTGCTGGGTGGCTGCCTGGCACAGACAAATTAACCAAAAGACTGAAAAAAATGAGGTATATTAATGCTGAGTGAGCCTGACAGACACAGGCCTGATAGTAAATGTAGTTAGATTACACTAGCAAAATATTTTTTTTTTTTTTTTTTTTTTTTTTTTTAATTTAAAATAATGTTATAAACGGATATTAACACTGGTGGCTGCTGGCTGGCACAGAGCAATGAACCAGAGTATATGCTGTGTGACAGTGGCCTGATAGAAAATGAAAAAAAATTACACTAGCAAAATAATAAAATTTTTTGGATAGTTAAATTTAAACTAATGTTGTTAGGGAGATATCAGTGGTGGCAGTAATCACAGCATATGCTGTGAGCCCTAAACACACAGCCTGAAAGCCAGGCAAATGCTAATAAAAAAAACGGAAAAAAAAAAAAAGGCACGAAATATAGCCCTAAAAAGGGCTTTTTGGGGTGCTGTGCTTGCAGCAGAGATGAGTGGAGTCCTTCTGGACTGTAAATACACTAGCCTAGCTATGTTTTTCCTATTAATGTCAGGAGCAAAAACACAACACGTCCTCTCATTAAGAAAGCAAGGTCGTTATGAGTCTAAAATGGCGGATTCCGAGTAGCTGGGAGGGTCTGTGAGGGAGTGTCTGATGTTGATTGGCTCTAATGTGTCAGGCGGCTGTGACATAAAGGGTCAAAGTTTCCTCAATGATGACACATAGGGGCGGATCGAACATCACCATGTGTTCGCCCACAAACGCGAACAAGCTATGTTCGCTGTGAACCGTTCGCGGGCAAACAGTTCGGGACATCACTAATCAGGCCTGTGTTTTTGTCACTTACACAGCATACTGTGTTAAATTGCACTTTCCTCCTGCCTGCCAGCGTGTTTTCCAGGCCCAACTAGCATATTAGTGGCACCAATCATAATTCTTGTAACAGTATATAAAAAAATAAAAATCATAATTTTTTGGACTGCAAATATTCAGTCTCCTAGTGCCATTGAATTGCATTTTCCTCCTGCCTGGCAGCATGTGTGCCAGGCCGACTTTCAAAATATTTACACCAATCATATTTGTTGTTACAGTATTCTTAATAATTAATAATTAAAAATTTTGGTAATAGTTGTTCTGAATCCTCAGTTTGCTCGTGCCATTGAATTTCACTTTCCTCCTGCCTTGCAGCCTGTGTGCCAGGCCCACCTAGCCAATTATTGCCAGCAATCATATTTCTTTTAACAGTATTGCAAAAATTGTCAATCATCACTTTTTTGACTGTCAGTATTCAGTCTCCTAGTGTACTTGAATTGCATTTACCTCCTGCCTGCCAGCCTGTGTGCCAGGCCGTCTTGCCAGCTATTTACACCAATCATAATTGTTGTCACAGTATTGTTACTAATTAAAATTAAAAAAATTTTGATTGTTGTTCTTAATCCTCAGTTTGCTCGTGCCATTGAATTGCACTTTTCTCCTGCCTGCCAGCCTGTGTGCCAGGCCTACTTTCAAAATATTTACACCAATCATATTTGTTGTCACAGTATTCTTAATAATTAAAAATTAAAATATTTGGTAATTGTTGTTCTGAATCCTCAGTTTGCTCGTGCCATTGAATTGCACTTTCCTCCTGCCTTGCAGCCTGTGTGCCAGGCCCACCTAGCCAAATATTCCCAGCAATCATATTTCTTTTAACAGTATTGCAAAAATTGTCAATCATCACTTTTTTGACTGTCAGTATTCAGTCTCCTAGTGTCCTTGAATTGCATTTACCTCCTGCCTGCCAGCCTGTGTGCCAGGCCGTCTTGCCAACTATTTACACCAATCATAATTGTTGTCACAGTATTGTTACTAAATAAAATTAAAACATTATTGATTGTTGTTCTTAATCCTCAGTTTGCTCGTGCTATTGAATTGCACTTTTCTCCTGCCTGCCAGCCTGTGTGCCAGGCCTACTTTAAAAATATTTACACCAATCATATTTGTTGTCACAGTATTCTTAATAATTAAAAATTAAAATTTTTGGTAATTGTTGTTCTGAATCCTCAGTTTGCTCGTGCCATTGAATTGCACTTTCCTCCTGCCTTGCAGCCTGTGTGCCAGGCCCACCTAGCCAATTATTCCCAGCAATCATATTTCTTTTAACAGTATTGCAAACATTGTCAATCATCACTGTTTTGACTGTCAGTATTCAGTCTCCTAATGTCCTTGAATTGCATTTACCTCCTGCCTGCCAGCCTGTGTGCCAGGCCGTCTTGCCAACTATTTACACCAATCATAATTGTTGTCACAGTATTGTTACTAATTAAAATTAAAAAAAATTTGATTGTTGTTCTTAATCCTCAGTTTGCTCGTGCCATTGAATTGCACTTTTCTCCTGCCTGCCAGCCTGTGTGCCAGGCCTACTTTCAAAATATTTACACCAAACATATTTGTTGTCACAGTGACTCGCAGTATTCTTAATAATTAAAAATTTAAATTTTTGGTAATTGTTGTTCTGAATCCTCAGTTTGCTCGTGCCATTGAATTGTACTTTCCTCCTGCCTTGCAGCCTGTGTGCCAGGCCCACCTAGCCAATTATTCCCAGCAATCATATTTCTTTTAACAGTATTGCAAAAATTGACAATCATCACTGTTTTGACTGTCAGTATTCAGTCTCCTAGTGTTCTTGAATTGCATTTACCTTCTGCCTGCCAGCCTGTGTGCCAGGCCGTCTTGTCAACTATTTACACCAATCATAATTGTTGTCACAGTATTGTTACTAATTAAAATTAAAAAAAATTTGATTGTTGTTCTTAATCCTCAGTTTGCTCGTGCCATTGAATTTCACTTTTCTCCTGCCTGCCAGCCTGTGTGCCAGGCCGACTTTCAAAATATTTACACCAATCATATTTGTTGTCACAGTATTCTTAATAATTAAAAATTAAAATTTTTGGAAATAGTTGTTCTGAATCCTCAGTTTGCTCGTGCCATTGAATTGCACTTTCCTCCTGCCTTGCAGCCTGTGTGCCAGGCCCACCTAGCCAATTATTGCCAGCAATCATATTTCTTTTAACAGTATTGCAAAAATTGTCAATCATCACTTTTTTGACTATCAGTATTCAGTCTCCTAGTGTCCTTGAATTGTATTTTCCTCCTGCCTGCCAGCCTGTGTGCCAGGCCGTCTTGCCAACTATTTACACCAATCATAATTGTTGTCACAGTATTGTTACTAATTAAAATTAAAAAAAAAATTGATTGTTGTTCTTAATCCTCAGTTTGCTTGTGCCATTGAATTGCACTTTTCTCCTTCCTGCCAGCCTGTGTGCCAGGCCTACTTTCAAAATATTTACACCAATCATATATGTTGTCACAGTATTCTTAATAATTAAAAATTAAAATTTTTGGTAATTGTTGTTCTGAATCCTCAGTTTGCTCGTGCCATTGAATTGCACTTTCCTCCTGCCTTGCAGCCTGTGTGCCAGGCCCACCTAGCCAATTATTCCCATCAATCATATTTCTTTTAACAGTATTGCAAAAATTGTCAATCATCACTGTTTTGACTGTCAGTATTCAGTCTCCTAGTGTCCTTGAATTGCATTTACCTCCTGCCTGTCAGCCTGTGTGCCAGGCCGTCTTGTCAATTATTTACACCAATCATAATTGTTGTCACAGTATTGTTACTAATTAAAATTAAAAAAAATTTGATTGTTGTTCTAAATCCTCAGTTTGCTCATGCCATTGAATTGCACTTTTCTCCTGCCTGCCATGCCAGCCTGTGTGCCAGGCCGACTTTCAAAATATTTACACCAATCATATATGTTGTCACAGTATTCTTAATAATTAAAAATTAAAATTCTTGGTAATTGTTGTTCTGAATCCTCAGTTTGCTCGTGCCATTGAATTGCACTTTCCTCCTGCCTTGCAGCCTGTGTGCAAGGCCCACCTAGCCAATTATTCCCAGCAATCATATTTCTTTTAACAGTATTGCAAAAATTGTCAATCATCACTTTTTTGACTGTCAGTATTCAGTCTCCTAGTGTCCTTGAATTGCATTTACCTCCTGCCTGCCAGCCTGTGTGCCAGGCCGTCTTGCCAACTATTTACACCAATCATAATTGTTGTCACAGTATTGTTACTAATTAAAATAAAAAAAAATTGATTGTTGTTCTTAATCCTCAGTTTGCTTGTGCCATTGAATTGCACTTTTCTCCTGCCTGCCAGCCTGTGTGCCAGGCCTACATTCAAAATATTTACACCAATCATATTTGTTGTCACAGTATTCTTAATAATTAAAAATTAAAATTCTTGGTAATTGTTGTTCTGAATCCTCAGTTTGCTCGTGCCATTGAATTGCACTTTCCTCCTGCCTTGCAGCCTGTGTGCCAGGCCCACCTAGCCAATTATTCCCAGCAATCATATTTCTTTTAACAGTATTGCAAAAATTGTCAATCATCACTGTTTTGACTGTCAATCTGAAGTCTACTAGTGCCCTTGAATTGCATTTTCATCCTGCCTGCCTGTGTGCCAGTCCCAACTAGCCAAATTAGTGCCACCAATCATATTTATTGTAACAGGATTGGAATTTTTGTTAATCATAACTGTTTTGACTGTGATTCTTCAGTCTCCTAGTGCCATTGAATTGCAGTTTCCTTTCTCCCAGCGTGTGTGCCAGAAAGGCCCATTTGCCAACTAGTGCCTACAATCATATTTGTTGTCACAGTACTTTTAATATTTAAAAAAATTAACAATTTTAAAAAAATGACAGGCAGAGGCAGGCCACCCCGCAGGTTCCGTGGTCGTGGTCGTGGTGCTGTGATTCCTTTAGACCCTACAAATATGCAAATTGTTCAGATGCCGGGTGCCAGGGGGGACGCGAAAAGTTCTGAGGAGGACCTAGTTGAATGGCTAACACAGGACACCCAATCTTCTTCAGCTTCCACTGCTAGTCCTCCTAACCTTGACGCACCATCTACGTCCAGCTGTGCTTTGGGCAGGTCTCAAGTGACCAGTGCCACTCACCCGCCTGTCGCCACCACCAACACTAGCACCACAGCCGCTTCACTTGATCTGTCACAGGAGTTATTGACACATCAGTTGGAAGAAATGAGTGATGCGCAACCATCATTGACAGAGGATGTAGATAATAGTGATCAGTCTCAGTCAGGCAGCATTACCGACATGGAGGTACGGTGTGATGATGATGATGATGTTGTACCCACTGCTGCTTCCTTTCTTGATGTTTCAGATACAAGTGAAGTGGTTGATGATGATGTGTCGGTGGATGTCACGTGGGTGCCTGCTAGAAGAGAAGAAGAAGAGGGGGAAAGTTCAGATGGGGAGACAGAGAGGAGGAGGAGCAGGAGATGATTTGGAAGCATGGCGGAGGTCGTCTCAAGGAGCTAGTGGCACAGTCAGACAGCATGCATCGGCACCCGGGGTCAGCCAGACAGCATGCCGACGCCCATCAACGCATGCTGTTGCCACCACCAGAATGCCGTTATCGCAGAGCTCAGCAGTGTGGCATTTTTTTTGTGTGTCTGCCTCTGACAACAGCGATGCCATTTGCAACCTGTGCCAAAAGAAACTGAGTCGTGGGAAGTCCAACACCCACCTAGGTACAACTGCTTTGCGAAGGCACATGGTCTCCCATCACAAAGGTCAATGGGAAGAACACATGAGTAGAAGCAGCACACAAAGTGAAAGCCGCCCTCCTCCTCCTGCTCCAGCATCTTCAGCCACGTCAACCAGTGCTGTCCTCCTTGCCCCCTCTCAACCATCCTCCACTCAGTCTCTCTTACGTAGCAGTTCCTGGTCATCTGCCCACAGTCAGCTGTCTGTCAAGGACATGTTTGAGCGTAAGAAGCCAATTTCTCAAAGTCACCCCCTTGCCCGGCATCTGACAGCTGGCTTGTCTGAACTTCCAAAGGATGCCATATGTCCTCTTTCCTGCTACTGTTTTTGTTGAGGCTCCGGGACCCTCTTATAAAAAGGCCTAAGGATAAATAAGTGTACTGGGTGTCTAATCAATGTTTTTTTAGATTTCCCGGTTGCAAGAAATTATCTCCGGGTTTCTAAAACCAATGCCTTTCCTGTAATTTATTTTTCAAAAGGATGCCATATGTCCTCTTTCCTGCTGCTGGTTTTGTTGAGGGTCCTGGAGCCTCTGCTAAAAAGGCCTAAGGATAAATAAGTGTACTGGGTGTCTAATCTATGTTTTTTTAGATTTCCCGGTTGCAACAAAGTATATCTGGGTTTCTAAAATCAATGCCTTAAATGTAATCTATTGTTCAAAAGGATGCCATATGTCCTCTTTCCTGCTGCTGGTTTTGTTGAGGGTCCTGGAGCCTCTGCTAAAAAGGCCTAAGGATAAATAAGTGTACTGGGTGTCTAATCTATGTTTTTTTAGATTTCCCGGTTGCAACAAATTATCTCTGGGTTTCTAAAATCAATGCCTTTCCTGTAATCTATTATTCCAAAGGATGCCATATGCACTCTTTCCTGCTGCTATTTTTGTTGAGGCTCCGGGACCCTCTTATAAAAAGGCCTAAGGATAAATAAGTGTACTGGGTGTCTAATCAATGTTTTTTTAGATTTCCCGATTGCAACAAATTATCTCCGGGTTTCTAAAATCAATGCCTTTCCTGTAATCTATTTTTCAAAAGGATGCCATATGTCCTCTTTCCTGCTGCTGGTTTTGTTGAGGGTCCTGGAGCCTCTGCTAAAAAGGCCTAAGGATAAATAAGTGTACTGGGTGTCTAATCAATGTTTTTTTAGATTTCCCGGTTGCAACAAATTATCTCTGGGTTTCTAAAATCAATGCCTTTCCTGTAATCTATTATTCCAAAGGATGCCATATGTCCTCTTTCCTGCTGCTGTTTTTGTTGAGGCTCCGGGACGCTCTTATAAAAAGGCCTAAGGATAAATATGTGTACTGGGTGTCTAATCAATGTTTTTTTAGATTTCCCGGTTGCAACAAAGTATATCTGGGTTTCTAAAATCAATGCCTTAAATGTAATCTATTGTTCAAAAGGATGCCATATGTCCTCTTTCCTTTTTTTTTTTTTTTTTCTCGGTATTTTTGTTTATTTTAGAAAATTTAATGCACTTATAGGTTCACTAAGATTATGACTTTGCACACTGCCATTTTCCATACAGCATTTTGACATGTTGTGTGATATGACTAGAAGAATTGTATGTTTTGAATCTGCTGAGCATAATAATAAAAAAAAAAAAATAATTTAATTTAACTTGAGTTACTAACTGAAGCATGACTTCAGGAGTCAGGCGTGGTCCTAGGTAGTGGTTGTTAGCAGATTCTTTTCACTGCAAATTGCAATTGCCACAGCGTGCATAAAATGTGCGTCACCTCTCCAAATCTTACTTTTTAATGCCAATTGAAATTGCCACAGCTTGCACAACAGTAAATAAAATGTGCGTCACCACAGTCTCCAAATCTGATGTCAAATGTATACAAAAAGACTGATAAAGTATTCCTTTCGGGGCGCAAAGAGATTATGGTGATGTTGGAGACATCTCTGTGTTGTGTACAGGGAAACCAAAAATCATCTCCATCTCTGTGCACGACAGGACGTCCTCCTTGTCATCCATAAGCACAGGAAATTGCTGGCATTTTCATTGCTTCAAGAAGTTCAGTTTTTGTGGTGATAGTACAGACTTTAATAAACTATGATTTCCTACCATACTCAAGACAATCTTGTAGTTCAAGCTTATGACTTGCTGTGGGAAACAGTGGCCTGTCCATACCAGGAAGATTTAGACAGAAGTAACGATCTCTGCTTGCAGGTGACACATTTTTAGCGTCAATCATCAAAGGGGTTGCGTGCAGAATATGTCAGATGGCCCCTTATTCACATGTTTGTCCAGAGCCACAACATTTTCAAACAGCCAGAAGAAAGGTCGGTTCTCACCAGCCTTAAGTCACGCTTCATTTACCAAATGCTGATATTCAAAAAATAGACAAACAGTGCCTTAAAAAAGACATTTGCGATATGGATTCACCAGAGCAAGGTCATTGTAAGTACTTCCCACAATAACAAATTCAAAATGCCACAACTCCGCAATCTTCCCCTTCACAATATTATTGTCACACTCCCTTGTACTCCTATGCCCAGCTCCCTGCTCTTGTTTTTGTTGAGGGTCCGGGACCCTCTTATAACAAGGCAAAAGGATAAAGAAGTGTACTGGGTGTCCAATCAATGTTTTTTTTATTTGCCAGTTGCAACAAATTATCTCTGGGTTTCTAAAATCAATGCCTTACCTGTCATCTATTGTTCAAAAGGATGCCATATGTCCTCTTTCCTGCAGTTGTTTCTGTTGATGGTCCTGGACCCTCTGCTAAAAAGTCCTAAGGATAAAGAAGTGTACTGGGTGTCCAATCAATGTTTTTTTCTATTTCCCTGTTCATATAAATTATCTCAGGGATTCTAAAATCAATGCCATAACTGTAATCAATTGTTCAAAAGGATGCCATATGTCCTTTTTCTTGCTGTTGTTTCTGTTGAGGCTCCGGGACCCTCTTATAAAAAGGCCTAAGGATAAAGAAGTGTACTGGGTGTCCAATCAATTTTTTTTTCTATTTCCCTGTTCATATAAATTATCTCAGGGATTCTAAAATCAATGCCTTAACTGTTATCAATTGTTCAAAAGGATGCCATATGTCCTCTTTCATGCTGTTGTTTCTGTTGAGGCTCCGGGACCCTCTTATAAAAAGGCCTAAGGATAAAGAAGTGTACTGGGTGTCCAATCAATGTTTTTTTTCTATTTCCCTGTTCATATAAATTATTATCTCAAGGATTCTAAAATCAATGCCTTAACTGTAATCAATTGTTCAAAAGGATGCCATATGTCCTCTTTCCTGCTGTCGTTTCTGTTGAGGTTCCGGGACCCTCTTATAAAAAGGCCTAAGGATAAAGAAGTATACTGGGTGTCCAATCATTTTTTTTTTCTATTTCCCTGTTCATATAAATTATCTCAGGGATTCTAAAATCAATGCCTTGACTGTAATCAATTGTTCAAAAGGATGCCATATGTCCTCTTTCATGCTGTTGTTTCTGTTGAGGCTCCGGGACCCTCTTATAAAAAGGCCTAAGGATAAAGAAGTGTACTGGGTGTCCAATCAATTTTTTTTTCTATTTCCCTGTTCATATAAATTATCTCAGGGATTCTAAAATCAATGCCTTTCCTGTAATCTATTATTCACAAGGATGCCATATGTCCTCTTTCATGCTGTTGTTTCTGTTGAGGCTCCGGGACCCTCTTATAAAAAGGCCTAAGGATAAAGAAGTGTACTGGGTGTCCAATCAATGTTTTTTTTCTATTTCCCTGTTCATATAAATTATTATCTCAAGGTTTCTAAAATCAATGCCTTAACTGTAATCAATTGTTCAAAAGGATGCCATATGTCCTCTTTCCTGCTGTCGTTTCTGTTGAGGGTCCGGGACCCTCTTATAAAAAGGCCTAAGGATAAAGAAGTGTCCTGAGTGTCCAATCATTTTTTTTTCTATTTCCCTGTTCATATAAATTATCTCAGGGATTCTAAAATCAATGCCTTAACTGTAATCAATTGTTCAAAAGGATGCCATATGTCCTCTTTCATGCTGTTGTTTCTGTTGAGGCTCCGGGACCCTCTTATAAAAAGGTCTAAGGAGAAAGAAGTGTACTGGGTGTCCAATCAATGTTTTTTTTATTTCAAAGTTGCAAAAAAATTATCTATGGGTTTATAAAATCAATGCCTTACTTGTCATCTATTGTTCAAAAGGATGCCATTTGTCCTCTTTACTGCTGTCATTTCTGTTGAGGGTCCGGGACCCTCTTATAAAAAGGCCTAAGGATAAAGAAGTGTAATGGGTGTCCAATGAATGTTTTTTTCTATTTCCCATTTGCCAAAAATTATCTCTGGGTTTCTAAAATCAATGATGTACCTGTACTCTATTGTTCAAAAGGATGCCATATGTCCTCTTTCCTGCTGTTGTTTTTGTTGAGGGTCCGGAACAGTCTTCTAAGAAGGCCGAAGGAGAACGACCTGTACTGTACTGGGTGTCCAATCCTGTTTTTGTTTTCAATTTCAGGGTTCATAATAAATATCGCAGTGTAACTAAAATCAATGCCATACCTGTACTCTATTGTTCAAAAGGATGGCATATGTGGTGTTTCATTCTGTTGTGGCTGTTGAGGGTCGTGGCCATGGGACAGCGTATAAAACGGCTGAAGGAGAACGACCTGTACTGCCTTGCTGCTCCTTTTAGGAAGGCCAGCTCTTTGCATACATGCCCACAGACTCTGTAACGCATGCCTCTTTTAGGGAGAGGTTCAGCCATAATGCAGGGTCAAAACCTCTGCCTGCAACTGTTATACTCGATTTTGCGAAAGGAAGTAACCTTACCATGGTTCCCTGCACGCACGTATTGTTGTTATATTTTGTTGAGGGTAATCATGATGGCCATGTAGACCACCCCCGAGAGGCATGGAAGTAAGGGATGAGATGAAAGTGCTAAGAATAGTACAACTTGAAAACAAAGAGTTAGCCATGGGTGTTAGTGCAAGACCGCTTGGCTTTTTTTGGACTTTGGGTGCGGCTAATCATGCAGGCCATATAGAGCTGCCACCATTCGGTGTTGTATCATCTATTAAACTAATAAGAACAGAACTACCAAAATACAGCCAATGAAGGGCCTTATGAAGATTGAGCCAAGGTTGCATTGTAGTATTTGGTTTGGCTAATCATGATGGCCATGTAGGCCACCACCGAGAGTCCTGGAAGTAACAGGGATGAGATGAAAGTGCTAAGAATAGTATTACTTGAAACAACCGAGTTAGCCATGGGTGTTAATCCAAGACCTCTTGGCTTTATTTTTGTTTTGGGTGCGGCTAATCATGCAGGCCATATAGAGCTGCCACCATTTGGTGTTGTATCAGCTATTAAACTAATAAGAACAGTACTACCAAAATACAGCCAATGAAGGGCCTTATGAAGACTGAGCCAAGGTTGTATTGTAGTATTTGGTTTGGCTAATCATGATGGCCATGTAGACCACCACCGAGAGTCCTGGAAGTAACAGGGATGATGAGATGAAAGTGCTAAGAATAGTACTACTTGAAACAACCGAGTTAGTCATGGGTGTTAATCCAAGACCGCTTGGCTTTATTTTTGTTTTGGGTGCGGCTAATCATGCAGGCCATATAGAGCTGCCACCATTCGGTGTTGTATCAGGTATTAAAATAATAAGAACAGTACTACCAAAACACAGCCAATGAAGGGCCTATGAAGACTGAGCAAAGGTTGGATTGTAGTATTTTGTTAGGCTAATCATGATGGCCATGTAGACCACCCCCAAGAGGCCTGAAAGTAACAGGGATGAAAGTGCTAAGAATAGTACTAATTGAAACAACCGAGTTAGCCATGGGTGTTAGTCTAAGACCGCTTGGCGTTTTTGGGGGTTTGGGTGCGGCTAATCATGAAGGTCAGATAGACCTGCCACCATTCGGTGTTGTAACAGGTATTAAACTGCTAAGAACAGTACTACTTAACACAACCTAGTTAGTTACCATGGGTCCCAGAGCATATGTTTTGTTATTATATTTTGTAAGGGTAATCATGCAGGCCATATAGAACTCCACCAATAGGGTGAGTAACAGGTATTGAAATGCTAAGAACAGTACTACTTAACACAAAGTTACCATGGGTCCTAGAGCATATGTCTTATTATTATATTTTGTTAGGGTAATCATGCAGGCCATATAGACCTCCCCCGATAGGGTGAGTAACAGGTATTAAAATGCTAAGAAGAGTACTACTTTACACAACCTAGTTACCATGGGTGCCAGACCGCATGTCTTGTTATTCTATTTTGTAAGGGTAATCATGCAGGCCATATAGACCTCCCCAGATAGGGTGAGTAACAGGTATTAAAATGCTAAGAACAGTACTAATTAACACAAGCTAGTTACCATGGGTCCCACACCGCGTGTCTTGTTGCTATACTTTGTCAGGGTAATCATGCAGGCCATATAGACCTCCCCCAAAAGGGTGTAACAGGTATTAAAATGCTAAGAACAGTACTAATTAACACAACCTAGTTACCATGGGTCACAGACCCAGAGCAGATGTCTTATTATATTTTGTATGGGTAATCATGCAGGCCGTATAGACCTCCCACGATAGGGTGAGTAACAGGTATTAAAATGCTAAGAAGAGTAATACTTAACACAACCTAGTTACCATGGGTCCCAGACCGCATGTTTTGTTATTATATTTTGTAAGGGTAATCATGCAGGCCATATAGACCTCCCCTAACAGGTATTAAAATGCAAAGGAAATTACTACTTAACACAAACTAGTTACCATGGGTCCGAGACCGCATGTTTTGTTATTATATTTTGTAAGGGTAATCATGCAGGCCATATAGACCGCCACCGATAGGGTGAGTAACAGCTATTAAAATGCTAAGGACATTACTACTTAACACAACATAGTTACCATGGGTCCAAGACCCAGAGCAGATGTCTTATTATTATATTTTGTATGGGTAATCATCCAGGACGTAGAGACCTCCCCAAATAGGGTGAGTTACAGAGATTAAAGTGCTAAGAATGGTACTACTTAAAACACAACCTAGTTAACATAGATCTCAGACCGCATGTCTTATTATTATATTTTTTCAGGGTAATCAGGCAGGCCATATAGACCTCCCCCGGTAGGGGGGGTAGCAGGGATTAAAGTGCTAAGAAAAGTACTAATTAACACAAGCTAGTTACCATGGGTCCAACACCGTGTGTCTTGTTGTTATACTTTGTCAGGGTAATCATGCAGGCCATATAGACCGCCCTTGATAGGGGGAGTAACAGGGATTACAGTTCTAAGAATAGTACTACTTAAACACAACCTAGTTACCATGGGTCCCAGACCAGATGTTTTCTTATTATACTTTGTCAGGCTAATCATGCAGGCCATATAGAACTCCAACAAAAGGGTGGGTAAGAGGGATTCAAGTGATAAGAAAAGTTTTACTTAACACAACAAAATTACCATGGGTCCCAGAACGCGTGTCTTGTTGTTATACTTTGTCAGGGTAATCATAACCGCCATATAGACCTCCACTAATAGGGGGAGTTACAGGGCTGAAAGTGCGAAGAATAGTACTACTTAACACAACCTATTTGGGACAAGATCGCATGTTTAATTATTAGACTTTATCAGGGTAATTATATATCTAAAATTATCTATCTATTTTTCTTCTATCGATTCTATCTAACTATCAATCTATGTATATCTATCTATCCTATCGATCTATCTTCTGTCCGGACTGTTTTGAGACAGCCACTTGTGTTTCTGACAAATTTGAAGTAGGAGGACAGAACAATCATCTTCTTCCATCTCCCGGTTCCAAAAATGAAGGCCATATAGACCTCAACCGATAGGGGGAGTAACAGGTTGTAGTAAAATGTTAAGAATAGTACTACTTTACACACCACGGGTCACAGACCACATGTCTTATTGTTATACTCTGTCAGGGAAATTATATATATTTCAAATCGATTTATTTATATATCAAATCGATCGAACTATCAAACGTATCAATCAAATGTAGATTGCATCTTTTGATCAATGTAATTCGTATCTATAAAATGTATATTACATATTTTGGTTGATGTCATTCGTATCTATAAAATGTATATTGCATCTTTGATTTGATAACATTCGTATCTATCAAATGTATATTGCATCTATTGATTGATGTAATTCGTATCTATCAAATGTATATTGCATCTATTGAGCTATGTACAGTGTATCGATCATATGTATATTGCATCGATTGAGCTATGTAATCTATGTATCTATCTATCAAATCTACCTATCTCGTGGTTCTGCAAGTGGACTGTTTGCGGTTGATTGCAGTGCGTTACACTTGGAGTTTGCTCTGTCACTGTGATGCGGCCGTAACCCTTACACTACCTGATAGATACGACATCATTACTGATGTTTTAAAGCACGTTATTGCAAACAATTTGGGAATGTTAGGTGATTTAGGCCCTTTATGGGTTAAAAGCAGACTCTGCATAAACTATGTAATTTTACATGGGAGTTTTGCCAGGGATCCCCCTCCAGCATGTCACAGTCCAGGTGTTAGTAACCTTGAAACAACTATTACATCACTATTGTGGCCAGAAAGAGTCCTTGTAGGTTTTAAAGTTCGCCTGCCTATTGAATTCAATGGCCGAAAATTTTAAGTTTGCGACATCACTACTTATAGTGAGAAATAGATTATAGTAAGATATAGCTTATAGTGAGATATAGCATATAGGGAGATATAACTTATAATGAGATATAGCTTATAGAGAGATATAACTTAAAGTGAGGCATAGCTTATAGTGAGATATTGCTTTTAGTTAGATATAGCTTATAGTGAGATATAGCTTATAGTTAGATATAGCTTATAGTAATATATAGGTTATAGTTAGATATAGCTTATAGTTAGAGATAGTTTATAGAGAGATAGAGATTATAGTGAGATATAGCTTATAGTTAGATATAGCTTATAATGAGACATAGCTTATAGTGAGAAATAGCTTATAGTGAAATATAGCATATTGTTAGATATAGTTTATAGTTAGATACACATTATAGTGAGATATAGCTTATAGTGAGATATAGCTTATAGTGAGATATAGCATATAGTGAGAAATAGCTTATAGTTAGATACACCTTATAGTGAAATATAGCTTATAGTGAGATATAGCTTATAGTGAGATATAGTTTATAGTTAGATATAGCTTATAGTGAGATATAGATTATAGTTAGATATATCTTATAGTTAGATAGAGATTATAGTGAGAAATAGCTTACAGTGAGATATAGCATATAGTAAGATATAACGTATAATGAGATAGCTTATAGAGAGATATAGCTTATAGTGAGATATAGCTTATAGTGAGATATTGCTTATAGTTATATATAGCTTATAGTGAGATATAGCTTATAGTGAGATATAGCTTTTAGTTAGATATAGCCTATAGGTAGATATAGCTTATAGTGTGATATTGCTTATAGTGAGATAGAGCTTATAGTGAGATATAGCTTTTATTTAGGTATAGCTTATAGTGAGATTTAGCTTATAGTTAGATAAAGCTTATAATTAGAGATAGCTTATAGAGAGATAGAGATTATAGTAAGATATTACTTATAGTTAGATATAGCTTTTAGCTAGATATAGCTTATATTTAGATATAGCTTATAGTGAGATATAGCTTATAGTGAGATATAGCTTATAGTGAGATACGGCATATAGTTAGATATAGCTTATAGTAAGACACACCTTATAGTGAGATATAGCTTATAGTGAGATAAAGCTTATTGTTAGATATAGCTTATAATGAGACATAGCTTATAGTGAGATATAGCTTATAGTAAAATAGAGCATATACATAGATATAGCTTATTGTTAGATACAGTTTATTGTTAGATATAGCTTAAAGTTAAATATAGCTTAACGTTAGTTCTTTATATAGCTTATAGTGAGATATAGCTTATAGTTAGATATAGCTTATAGTGAGACATAGCTTATAGTTAGATATAGCTTATAGTGAGATATAGCTTATAGTGAGATGTAGCTTATAGTAAAATATAGCATATACATAGATATAGCTTATAGTTAGATACACCTTATAGTGAGATATAGTTTATTGTTAGATATAGTTTAAATTTAGATATAGTTTAAAGTTAGATATAGCTTATAGTTAGATAGAGCTTATAATGAGATATAGCTTATAGTTAGATGTAGTGTATAGTTTGATATAGCTTATAGTGAGATATAACTTATAGTTAGATATATCTTATTGTGAGATATAGATTATAGTTAGATATAGCTTATAATTAGATGTAGCTTATAGTGAGATATAGCATTTATTGAGATATAGTTTATAGTTAGATGCACCTTATAGTGAAATATAGCTTATAGTGAGATATAGCTTATAGTTAGAGATAGCTTATAGTGAAATAAAGCTTATAGTTAGATATAGCATATAGTAAGGTACAGATTATAGAGAGATATATCTTATAGTGAGATATAGCTTATAGTTAGATATAGCTTATAGTGAGATATAATTTATAGTTATATATAGCTTATAGAGAGATATAGCTTATAGAGAGATATAGCTTATAGAGAGATATAGCTTTTAGTTAGAGATAGTTTTTAGATAGATAGAGATTATAGTGAGATATAGCTTATAGTTAGATATAGCTTTTAGTTAGGTATAGCTTATAGTAAGATATATCTTATAGTGATATATAGCTTAAATTTAGATATAACTTATAGTGAGATATAGTTTATAGTTAGATATAGCTTATAGTGAGATATAGCTTATCATTAGATATAGCTTATAGTGAGATATAGCTTATAGTTAGATATAGCTGATAAAGAGATATAGCTTATCGTTAGATATAGCTTATAGTGAGATATAGCATATAGTTAGATACAGCTTATAGTGTGATATAGTTAGATATAGTCACATGGAGCTTATACTAAAATATAACTTTTAGTGGGATATAGCTTATAATGAGATATAGCTGATAGTAAGATATTGCTTATAGTGAGATATAGCTTATAGTTAGATATAGCTTATAGTGAGATATAGCTTATAGTTAGATATAGCGTATAGTGAGATATAGCTTATAGTTAGATATAGCTTATATTGAGATATAGCTTATAGTTAGATATAGTCACATGGAGCTTATAATAAAATATAGCTTATAGTGAGATATAGCTTATAATGACATATAGCTTATAGTGAGATAAAGCTTATTGTGAGATATAGCTTATAGGTGGATATAGCTTATAGTGAGATATAGCTTATCGTTAGATATAGCTTATAGTGAGATATCACTTATAGTGGGATATAACATATAGTGAGATAAAGCTTATAGTAAATACACCTTATAGTGAGATATAGCTTATAGTTAGATATAGCTTAAATTGAGATCTAGCCCATAGTTAGATATAGCTTATAGTTACAATATATATAGCTTATAGCGAGATATAGCTTATAGTGAGATATAGCTTATAGTTAAATATAGCTTATATTTAGATACAACTTATAGTGAGATATAGCTTATAGTGAGATATAGCTTATAGTTAGATATAGCTTATAGTCAGATATAGCTTATAGTGAGATATAGCGATACAGCTTATAGTGAGATATAGCTTATAGTTAGATATAGTTTATAATGAGATATAGCATATAATGAGAAATAGCTTATAGTTAGATATAGCTTATAGTTAGATAAAACTTATAGTGAGATTTAGCTTATAGTGAGATATAGATTATAGTTAGAAATAGGTTATAGTTAGAGCTTATAGTGAGAAATAGATTATAGTAAGATATAGCTTATAATTAGATATAGCTTATGAGATATAGCTTATAGTGAGATATAACTTATAATGAGATATAGCTTATAGAGAGATATAACTTAAAGTGAGGCATAGCTTATAGTGTGATATTGCTTTTAGTTAGATATAGCTTATAGTGAGATATAGCTTATAGTTAGATATAGCTTATAGTAATATATAGGTTATATTTAGATATATCTTATAGATAGAGATAGTTTATAGAGAGATAGAGATTATAGTGAGATATAGCTTATAGTTAGATATAGCTTTTAGTTACATATAGCTTATAGTAAGATATAGCTTATAGTGATATATAGCTTATATTTAGATAAAGCTTATAGTGAGATAAAGCTTATAGTTAGATATAGCTTATAGTGAGATATAGCTTATAGTAAAATATATGGCATATAGTTAGATACAGCTTATAGTTAGACACATCTTAAAGTGAGCTATAGCTTATAGTGAGATAAAGCTTATTGTTAGCTATAGCTTAAAGTTATATATAGCTTAAAGTTAGTTCTTTATATAGATGATAGTGAGATATAGCTTATAGTTAGATATAGCTTATAATGAGATATAGCTTATAGTTAGATATAGCTTATAGTGAGATATAGCTTATAGTGAGAAATAGCTTATAGTAAAATATAGCATATTGTTAGATAGAGTTTATAGATAGATACACCTTATAGTGAGATATAGCTTATAGGGAGATATAGCTTATAGTAAGATATAGCTTAAAGTTAGATAAAGCTTATAATGAGATATAGCTTATAGTTAGATGTAGTTTATAGTTAGATATAACTTATAGTGAGATATAACTTATAGTTAGATATAACTTATTGTGAGATATAGCTTATAGTTAGATATAGCTTATTAGATATAGCTTAAAGTGAGATATAGTTTATAGTTAGATACACCTTATAGTGAGATATAGCTTATAGTGAGATATAGCTTATAGTTAGATATAGCTTATAATGAGATATAGCTTATATTGAAATATAGCTTATAGTTAGATATAGCTTATAATGAAGTATAGCTTATAGAGAGATATAGCTTATAGTGAGATATAGCGTATAGTTAGATATAGCTTATAGTTAGATATAGCTTATAGTGAGATTTAATTTATAGTTATATATAGCTTATAGAGAGATATAGCTTATAGAGAAATATAGCTTATAGTTAGATATAGCTTATAGTGAGAAATAGCTTATAGTTAGATATAGCTTATAGTGAGATATAGCTTATAGTTAGATATAGTCACATGGAGCTTATAATAAAATATAGCTTATAGTGAGAAATAGCTTATAATGAGATATAGCTTATAGTGAGATATAGCTTATAGTTGAATATAGCTTATAGTGAGATATAGCTTATAGTTAGAAATAGCTTATAGTGAGATATAGCTTAAAGTTAGATATAGCTTATAGTGAAATATAGCTTATTGTAAGATATAGCTTATAGTAAAGTATAGCTTATAGTTAGCTAAAGCTTATAGTGAGATATAGCTTATAGTGAGATATGGCATATAGTTAGATATAGCTTATAGTTAGACACACCTTATAGTGAGATATAGCTTATAGTGAGATAAAGCTTATTGTTAGATATAGCTTAAAGTTACATATAGCTTAAAGTTAGTTCTTTATATAGATTATAATGAGATATAGCTTATAGTTAGATATAGCTTATAATGAGATATAGCTTATAGTTTGATGTAGCTATTAGTGAGATATAGCTTATAGTGAGACATAGCTTATAGTGAAATATAGCAATTGTTAGATATAGCTTATAGTTAGATACACCTTATAGTGAGATATAGCTTATAGTGAGATATAGCTTATTGTTAGATATCGCTTAAAGTTAGATAGAGCTTATAATGATATATAGCTTATAGTTAGATGTAGTTTATAGTTAGATATAACTTATAGTGAGATATAACTTATAGTTAGATAAAACTTATTGTGAGATATAGCTTATTATTAGATATAGCTTATAATGAGATATAGCATTTATTGAGATATAGTTTATAGTTAGATACACCTTAAATTGAGATATAGCTTATAGTGAGATATAGCTTATAGTTAGATAAAGTTTATAGTGAGATATAGCTTATAGTGAAACATAGCTTATAGTTAGATATAGCTTATAGTGAGGTATAGCTTAGAGAGATATAGCTTATAGTGAGATATTGCTTATAGTTAGATATAGCTTATAGTGAGATATAATTTATAGTTATATATAGCTTATAGAGATATATAGCTTCTAGTGAGATATAGCTTATCATTAGATATAGGTTATAGTGAGATATAGCTTATAGTGAGATATAGCTTATAGTTAGATATAGCTTATAGTGAGATATAGCTTACAGTTAGATATAGCTTATAGTGAGATACAGCTTATCGTTAGATATAGCTTATAGTGAGATATAGCTTATAGTTAGATATAGCTTATATTTAGATACAACTTATAGTGAGATATAGCTTATAGTGAGATATAGCTTATAGTTAGATATAGCTTATAGTCAGATATAGCGATATAGTTTATAGTGAGATATAGCTTATAGTTAGATACAGTTTATAGTGAGAAATAGCTTATAGTAAAATATAGCATATTGTTAGATAGAGTTTATAGATAGATACACCTTATAGTGAGATATAGCTTATAGGGAGATATAGCTTATAGTAAGATATAGCTTAAAGTTAGATAAAGCTTATAATGAGATATAGCTTATAGTTAGATGTAGTTTATAGTTAGATATAACTTATAGTGAGATATAACTTATAGTTAGATATAACTTATTGTGAGATATAGCTTATAGTTAGATATAGCTTATTAGATATAGCTTAAAGTGAGATATAGTTTATAGTTAGATACACCTTATAGTGAGATATAGCTTATAGTGAGATATAGCTTATAGTTAGATATAGCTTATAATGAGATATAGCTTATATTGAAATATAGCTTATAGTTAGATATAGCTTATAATGAAGTATAGCTTATAGAGAGATATAGCTTATAGTGAGATATAGCGTATAGTTAGATATAGCTTATAGTTAGATATAGCTTATAGTGAGATTTAATTTATAGTTATATATAGCTTATAGAGAGATATAGCTTATAGAGAAATATAGCTTATAGTTAGATATAGCTTATAGTGAGAAATAGCTTATAGTTAGATATAGCTTATAGTGAGATATAGCTTATAGTTAGATATAGTCACATGGAGCTTATAATAAAATATAGCTTATAGTGAGAAATAGCTTATAATGAGATATAGCTTATAGTGAGATATAGCTTATAGTTGAATATAGCTTATAGTGAGATATAGCTTATAGTTAGAAATAGCTTATAGTGAGATATAGCTTAAAGTTAGATATAGCTTATAGTGAAATATAGCTTATTGTAAGATATAGCTTATAGTAAAGTATAGCTTATAGTTAGCTAAAGCTTATAGTGAGATATAGCTTATAGTGAGATATGGCATATAGTTAGATATAGCTTATAGTTAGACACACCTTATAGTGAGATATAGCTTATAGTGAGATAAAGCTTATTGTTAGATATAGCTTAAAGTTACATATAGCTTAAAGTTAGTTCTTTATATAGATTATAATGAGATATAGCTTATAGTTAGATATAGCTTATAATGAGATATAGCTTATAGTTTGATGTAGCTATTAGTGAGATATAGCTTATAGTGAGACATAGCTTATAGTGAAATATAGCAATTGTTAGATATAGCTTATAGTTAGATACACCTTATAGTGAGATATAGCTTATAGTGAGATATAGCTTATTGTTAGATATCGCTTAAAGTTAGATAGAGCTTATAATGATATATAGCTTATAGTTAGATGTAGTTTATAGTTAGATATAACTTATAGTGAGATATAACTTATAGTTAGATAAAACTTATTGTGAGATATAGCTTATTATTAGATATAGCTTATAATGAGATATAGCATTTATTGAGATATAGTTTATAGTTAGATACACCTTAAATTGAGATATAGCTTATAGTGAGATATAGCTTATAGTTAGATAAAGTTTATAGTGAGATATAGCTTATAGTGAAACATAGCTTATAGTTAGATATAGCTTATAGTGAGGTATAGCTTAGAGAGATATAGCTTATAGTGAGATATTGCTTATAGTTAGATATAGCTTATAGTGAGATATAATTTATAGTTATATATAGCTTATAGAGATATATAGCTTCTAGTGAGATATAGCTTATC
The DNA here is from genome assembly GCF_027579735.1 of Bombina bombina. Lineage (NCBI taxonomy): Eukaryota > Metazoa > Chordata > Amphibia > Anura > Bombinatoridae > Bombina > Bombina bombina. Next base: position 435,277,624 of record NC_069505.1, on the reverse strand, counting down.
ATTAGATATAGGTTATAGTGAGATATAGCTTATAGTGAGATATAGCTTATAGTTAGATATAGCTTATAGTGAGATATAGCTTACAGTTAGATATAGCTTATAGTGAGATACAGCTTATCGTTAGATATAGCTTATAGTGAGATATAGCTTATAGTTAGATATAGCTTATATTTAGATACAACTTATAGTGAGATATAGCTTATAGTGAGATATAGCTTATAGTTAGATATAGCTTATAGTCAGATATAGCGATATAGTTTATAGTGAGATATAGCTTATAGTTAGATACAGTTTATAATGAGATATAGCATATAATGAGAAATAGCTTATAGTTAGATATAGCTTATAGTTAGATAGAGATTATAGTGAGAAAGAGGTTATAGTAAGATATAGCTTATAGATAGATATAGCTTATAGTTAGATAAAACTTATAGTGAGATTTAGCTTATAGTGAGATATAGATTATAGTTAGATGTAGGTTATAGTTAGAGTTTATAGTGAGAAATAGATTATAGTAAGATATAGCTTAAAATTAGATATAGCTTATAATGAGATATAGCTTATAGTTTGATGTAGCTTATAGTGAGATATAGATTATAGTGAGAAATAGCTTATAGTGAAATATAGCATGTTGTTAGATATAGCTTATAGTTAGATACACCTTATAGTGAGATATAGCTTATAGTGAGATATAGCTTATTGTTAGATATAGCTTAAAGTTAGATATAGCTTAAAGTTAGATAGAGCTTATAATGATATATAGCTTATAGTTAGATGTAGTTTATAGTTAGATATAACTTATAGAGAAATATAACTTATAGTTAGATATAACTTATTGTGAGATATAGCTTATAATTAGATATAGCTTATAATGAGATATAGTATTTATTGAGATATAGTTTATAGTTAGATACACCTTAAATTGAGATATAGCTTATAGTGAGATATAGCTTATAGTCAGATAAAGTTTATAGTGAGATATAGCTTATAGTGAAATATAGCTTATAGTTAGATATAGCTTATAGTGTGGTATAGCTTATAGAGAGATATAGCTTATAGTGAGATATTGCTTATAGTTAGATATAGCTTATAGTGAGATATAATTTATAGTTATATATAGCTTATAGAGATTTATAGCTTATAGAGAGATATAGTTTATAGTTAGATATAGCTTATAGTGAGATATAGCTTATAGTTAGATATAGCTTATATTTAGATACAACTTATAGTGAGATATAGCTTATAGTGAGATATAGCTTATAGTTACAATATATATAGCTTATAGCGAGATATAGCTTAAAGTGAGATATAGCTTATAGTTAGATATAGCTTATATTTAGATACAACTTATAGTGAGATATAGCTTATAGTGAGATATAGCTTATAGTTAGATATAGCTTATAGTCAGATATAGCTTAAAGTGAGATATAGTGATATAGTTTATAGTGAGATATAGCTTATAGTTAGATACAGTTTATAATGAGATATAGCATATAATGAGAAATAGCTTATAGTTAGATATAGCTTATAGCTAGAGATTATAGTGAGAAATAGCTTATAGTGAGATATAGCTTATAGTTAGATATAGCTTATAGTTAGATATAGCTTATAGTTAGATAAAACTTATAGTGACATTTAGCTTATAGTGAGATATAGATTATAGTTAGATGTAGGTTATAGTTAGAGCTTATAGTGAGATATAGCTTACAGAGAGATATAGCTTAAAGTGAGACATAGCTTATAGTGAGATATTGCTTTTAGTTAGATGTAGCTTATAGTGAGATATAGCTTATAGTTAGATATAGCTTATAGTTAGAGATAGTTTATAGAGAGATAGAGATTATAGTGAGATATAGCTTATAGTTAGATATAGCTTTTAGTTACATATAGCTTAAAGAAAGATATAGCTTATATTTAGATATAGCTTATAGTGAGATATAGCTTATAGTAAAATATATGGCATATAGTTAGATATAGCTTATAGTTAGACACACCTTATAGTGAGATAAAGCTTATTGTTAGATATAGCTTAAAGTTACATATAGCTTAAATTTAGTTCTTTATATAGATGATAGTGAGATATAGCTTATAGTTAGATATAGCTTATAATGAGATATAGCTTATAGTTAGATATAGCTTATAGTGAGATATAGGTTACAGTGAGAAATAGCTTATAGTGAAATATAGCATATTTTTAGATATAGTTTATAGTTAGATACACATTATAGTGAGATATAGCTTATAGTGAGATATAGCTTATTGTTAGATATAGCTTAAAGTTAGATATAGCTTAAAGTTAGATAAATCTTACAATGAGATATAGCTTATAGTTAGATGTATTTTATAGTTAGATATAACTTATAGTGAGATATAACTTATAGTTAGATATAACTTATTGTGAGATATAGCTTATAGTTAGATATAGCTTATTAGATATAGCTTATAGTGAGATATAGCATTTATTGAGATATAGTTTATAGTTAGATACACCTTATAGTGAGATATAGCTTATAATGAGGTATAGCTTATAGAGAGATATAGCTTATAGTGAGATATAGCTTATAGTTAGATATAGCTTATAGTTAGATATAGCTTATAGTGAGATATAATTTATAGTTATATATAGCTTATCGAGAGATATAGCTTATAGAGAAATAGAGCTTATAGTGAGATATAGCTTATCATTAGATATAGGTTATAGTGAGATATAGCTTATAGTGATATATAGCTTATAGTTAGATATAGCTGATAGTGAGATATAGCTTATCGTTAGATATAGCTTACAGTGAGATATAGCTTATAGTGAGATATAGCTTATAGTGGGATATAGCTTATAATGAGATATAGCTGATAGTGAGATATTGCTTATAGTGAGATATAGCTTATAGTGAGAAATAGCTTATAGTTAGATATAGCTTATAGTGAGATATAGCTTATAGTTAGATATAGCTGATAGTGAGATATAGCTTATCGTTAGATATAGCTTACAGTGAGATATAGCTTATAGTGAGATATAGCTTATAGTGGGATATAGCTTATAATGAGATATAGCTGATAGTGAGATATTGCTTATAGTGAGATATAGCTTATAGTGAGAAATAGCTTATAGTTAGATATAGCTTATAGTGAGATATAGCTTATAGTTAGATATAGTCATATGGAGCTTATAATCAAGTATAGCTTATAGTGAGATATAGCTTATAATGAGATATAGCTTATAGTGAGATATAGCTTATAGTTGAATATAGCTTATAGTGAGATATAGCTTATAGTTAGAAATAGCTTATAGTGAGATATAGCTTAAAGTTAGATATAGCTTATAGTGAAATATAGCTTATTGTAAGATATAGCTTATAGTAAGATATAGCTTATAGTTAGCTAAAGCTTATAGTGAGATATAGCTTATAGTGAGAAATGGCATATAGTTAGATATAGCTTATAGTTAGACACACCTTATAGTGAGATATAGCTTATAGTGAGATATAGCTTATAGTTAGATAAAACTTATAGTGAGATTTAGTTTATAGTGAGATATAGATTATAGTTAGATATAGGTTATAGTTAGAGCTTATAGTGAGAAATAGATTATAGTAAGATATAGCTTATAATTAGATATAGCTTATAATGAGATATAGCTTATAGGTTGATGTAGCTTATAGTGAGATATAGCTTATAGTGAGAAATAGCTTATAGTGAAATATAGCATATTGTTAGATATAGCTTATAGTTAGATACACCTTATAGTGAGATATAGCTTATAGTGAGATATAGCTTATTGTTAGATGTAGCTTAAAGTTAGATATAGCTTAAAGTTAGATAGAGCTTATAATGATATATAGCTTATAGTTAGATGTAGTTTATAGTTAGATATAACTTATAGAGAAATATAACTTATAGTTAGATATAACTTATTGTGAGATATAGCTTATAATTAGATATAGCTTATAATGAGATATAGTATTTATTGAGATATAGTTTATAGTTAGATACACCTTAAATTGAGATATAGCTTTTAGTGAGATATAGCTTATAGTTAGATAAAGTTTATAGTGAGATATAGCTTATAGTGAAATATAGCTTATAGTTAGATATAGCTTATAGTGAGGTATAGCTTATAGAGAGATATAGCTTATAGTGAGATATTGCTTATAGTTAGATATAGCTTATAATGAGATATAGCTTATAGTTAGATATAGCTTATAGTGAGATATAGGTTACAGTGAGAAATAGCTTATAGTGAAATATAGCATATTTTTAGATATAGTTTATAGTTAGATACACATTATAGTGAGATATAGCTTATAGTGAGATATAGCTTATTGTTAGATATAGCTTAAAGTTAGATATAGCTTAAAGTTAGATAAATCTTACAATGAGATATAGCTTATAGTTAGATGTATTTTATAGTTAGATATAACTTATAGTGAGATATAACTTATAGTTAGATATAACTTATTGTGAGATATAGCTTATAGTTAGATATAGCTTATTAGATATAGCTTATAGTGAGATATAGCATTTATTGAGATATAGTTTATAGTTAGATACACCTTATAGTGAGATATAGCTTATAATGAGGTATAGCTTATAGAGAGATATAGCTTATAGTGAGATATAGCTTATAGTTAGATATAGCTTATAGTTAGATATAGCTTATAGTGAGATATAATTTATAGTTATATATAGCTTATCGAGAGATATAGCTTATAGAGAAATAGAGCTTATAGTGAGATATAGCTTATCACTAGATATAGGTTATAGTGAGATATAGCTTATAGTGATATATAGCTTATAGTTAGATATAGCTGATAGTGAGATATAGCTTATCGTTAGATATAGCTTACAGTGAGATATAGCTTATAGTGAGATATAGCTTATAGTGGGATATAGCTTATAATGAGATATAGCTGATAGTGAGATATTGCTTATAGTGAGATATAGCTTATAGTGAGAAATAGCTTATAGTTAGATATAGCTTATAGTGAGATATAGCTTATAGTTAGATATAGTCACATGGAGCTTATAATCAAGTATAGCTTATAGTGAGATATAGCTTATAATGAGATATAGCTTATAGTGAGATATAGCTTATAGTTGAATATAGCTTATAGTGAGATATAGCTTATAGTTAGAAATAGCTTATAGTGAGATATAGCTTAAAGTTAGATATATCTTATAGTGAAATATAGCTTATTGTAAGATATAGCTTATAGTAAGATATAGCTTATAGTTAGCTAAAGCTTATAGTGAGATATAGCTTATAGTGAGAAATGGCATATAGTTAGATATAGCTTATAGTTAGACACACCTTATAGTGAGATATAGCTTATAGTGAGATATAGCTTATAGTTAGATAAAACTTATAGTGAGATTTAGTTTATAGTGAGATATAGATTATAGTTAGATATAGGTTATAGTTAGAGCTTATAGTGAGAAATAGATTATAGTAAGATATAGCTTATAATTAGATATAGCTTATAATGAGATATAGCTTATAGGTTGATGTAGCTTATAGTGAGATATAGCTTATAGTGAGAAATAGCTTATAGTGAAATATAGCATATTGTTAGATATAGCTTATAGTTAGATACACCTTATAGTGAGATATAGCTTATAGTGAGATATAGCTTATTGTTAGATGTAGCTTAAAGTTAGATATAGCTTAAAGTTAGATAGAGCTTATAATGATATATAGCTTATAGTTAGATGTAGTTTATAGTTAGATATAACTTATAGAGAAATATAACTTATAGTTAGATATAACTTATTGTGAGATATAGCTTATAATTAGATATAGCTTATAATGAGATATAGTATTTATTGAGATATAGTTTATAGTTAGATACACCTTAAATTGAGATATAGCTTTTAGTGAGATATAGCTTATAGTTAGATAAAGTTTATAGTGAGATATAGCTTATAGTGAAATATAGCTTATAGTTAGATATAGCTTATAGTGAGGTATAGCTTATAGAGAGATATAGCTTATAGTGAGATATTGCTTATAGTTAGATATAGCTTATAGTGAGATATAATTTATAGTTATATATAGCTTATAGAGATTTATAGCTTATAGAGAGATATAGCTTATAGTTAGATATAGCTTATAGTGAGATATAGCTTATAGTGAGATATAGCTTATAGTGAGATATAGCTTATAGTTAGATATAGCTTATATTTAGATACAACTTATAGTGAGATATAGCTTATAGTGAGATATAGCTTATAGTTACAATATATATAGCTTATAGTGAGATATAGCTTATAGTGAGATATAGCTTATAGTTAGATATAGCTTATATTTAGATACAACTTATGGTGAGATATAGCTTATAGTGAGATATAGCTTATAGTAAGATATAGCTTATAGTCAGATATAGCTTAAAGTGAGATATAGTTATATAGTTTATAGTGAGATATAGCTTATAGTTAGATACAGTTTATAATGAGATATAGCATATAATGAGAAATAGCTTATAGTTAGATATAGCTTATAGTTAGAGATTATAGTGAGAAATAGCTTATAGTGAGATATAGCTTATAGTTAGATATAGCTTATAGTTAGATATAGCTTATAGTTAGATAAAACTTATAGTGACATTTAGCCAGTGACGTGCACTCATAGGAGGCAGGTGAGGCACTGCCGCACCTGCCATTTGGGGCAAATGAAAAAAATATATATAATTTTATTAAAAAAAAAAAAAGTTAAAGTTAAATGTTTTTTTGTTTTTTTTTACATTTCTAACTCGAGTCTAGGCACTGAGTTCTAGTTTTTCCTCTACTGCGCAATATTTACATGTATTTAACTCTATAATATTGCGCAATAGAGAGGCACTGGGTTCTGTTTTTTCCTCTATTGCGCAATATTTACATGTATTTGTATAACTAGCCACTCTGCAGCACCACCCGGTGGTGATTTGCAGCAGCAGCGCGGCTGAAAAAAATGTTAAAGAGGCACCTCTGATGAGGCCTCGTATTTTCCCTGGGAGACAGAATCAGCCAATCAACACTGGTTGACTCCCTGGCCCTGCTGTATGGTGTCTACTGCGCATGCGCAAAGAGGAGCAGTCTGGCGGCGCAGGAACAACAATCTGTGCCTACCTGTTTGGGACTGACTGTCATGTCACTGAGCCAAGTAGAGAGTGGAGCCTGAGCTAATCGCAGCTGCTGCGCCCTGGTCCTGCCTGCCCTGACTGAGCCTGAGGAGCCGTCGCCGAGTCACCAACACAGTCACACAAGTAAGTCAGAAATATGACAAGCCATCGTGTGATGATTTATTGTGAGCACTGAGCAGTAAATATTATAAGGCAGAGACGAGTAGTGGCCGCCCCCCCCCCCCCTGAGGTTAAGTGTTTGTGTGTTAGTGAGTGACCGTCAATGTTGCTAATGAGACTCTGACATCATCTTCTCCTCTGCTTACTAGATTTATTTGAGACTCGAATGAGCAGCCGGCATCTTGTGTTTTGTGAACAGACTGTATAAGGCAGTTAGGCAGTAATGTGGCTGCCCACTCTGATGTTAAATAAACTTTGTGCCTGACGGTCCCAGTCAGTGTTGCTGCCTACTACTTGAGTGTCTGACATCTTCTCTGCTTACTAAATAAAATTTGCAGAATGAGTGGCCATCTTGTGATTTTGTGCACAGTAATAACAGATACTGGTACGTTGTGTAAGTCACTAATAACTGTTATGTATGATATGATTGATGAGATGAGGACCGGTCTGGTGATGCAGCAGTGGCACTACTGACAGGCAGTGGGGACTGGGGGAGACCACTATGTTATTGAGTCTGTTCAATATTCAAGGACATTATAAATTCACTGCCCATATGGATCAGTATACAATAAATGTAAAGACACAGCTTTTTTATTTATTTATTTTTTAAATGAATGAGAAATGCCCGGGAAATAAAATGTGAACTTTGCAGATTCATTTGAGATCTTGTCCAGCAGCGCCACCTGCTGGGTGTAGTTTATTTGTAAAGAGCTAATTGTGTACTACACCCAGCAGAGAAAATCTCAAATGCCGGTGTTCAAAAACACTGACTGAATCTGCAATGTTCACATTTTATTTCCAATGTATTTTTCAGTGCATCAATTCATTTAAAAAAATAAATAAATCAAATAGCTGTGTCTTTACATGTATTGTATAATGATCCATATGGTCAGTGAATTTAAATTAAATTTAATTTATTAATCTTGTATACGTGGTATTTTTGTCACTAATTCCTTAAAAACAAAATTACACAATACTGAGCCTTCCACTGGAAACAATCTGATTCTATGTGGTTAAATTGTTATTATTTTATATATTAAAAGATTGTGCTATGTTCTAATTACACAAAATATTTGTGTTTATTTTGTCCACCAGCGCCACCTGCTGGGTGTAGTTTACACAATAAAATAATAATAATTTATAACCCCAAATAATGAGATTGAGTTCCCACTGGAAGGCTCAGTAATGTGTAATTTTGTTTTTAAGGAATTGGTGACACAAATACCACTTATACAAGAATATTGTTATAGTTTTATATTTTAACTAAGAAATTAAGAGAACTACAATTGGAATTAGTGTACTGTAAAAAAAAATTAGACCCCCCCCCCCAACCTTTGATTGTAGAGCATTTACTGAGAGAGAAGTGTGTGTGTGAGAGAGAAGTGTGTGTGTGTGAGAGAGAGAGAAGTGTGTGTGTGTGTGTGTGTGTGTGTGTGTGTGTGTGTGTGTAAGAGAGAAGTATGTGTGTGTGTGAGAGAGAGAAGTGTGTGTGTGTGTGAGAGAGAGAGAAGTGTGTGTGTGTGTGAGAGAGAGAGAGAAGTGTGTGTGTGAGAGAGAGAGATAAAGAAGTGTGTGTGTGAGAGAGGGAGAAAGAAGTGTGTGTGTGTGGGAGAGAGAGAGAAGTGTATGTGTGAGAGAGAGAGAGAGAGAGAGAGAGAGAGAGAGAGAGAGAAAGAGAGAGGGAGAGAGAAGTGTGTATGAGTGTGAGTGAGAGAGAAGTGTGTGTGAGAGGGAAAGACGTGATTTGGATTCATATATTTGCTTCTCGGGCGTATAATAGTCAGTGCCTCATTAGCCTCTGACCTCACTGCACGTCACTGCATTTAGCTTATAGTGAGATATAGATTATAGTTAGATGTAGGTTATAGTTAGAGCTTATAGTGAGATATAGCTTACAGAGAGATATTGCTTAAAGTGAGACATAGCTTATAGTGAGATATTGCTTTTAGTTAGATACAGCTTATAGTGAGATTGTCAGAACTCACTATACCACCTTATGTTTAGTGTCATACAATTACCAATACCACCTTTACCTTTTAGTTCCTCCTAGCCTATTTAAGTTTTTTCCTGACGCCAGCCAGGTGCTTAGTAATTGAGTTTTATCCCTAGGTAACTCTGCTACAGACTGAGCTCCTGCTTATTCCAAGCTAACTTATTGGAAAATAGTTTAAACTTTATTCAAGGGGAACTGTCACCCTGTTACGGTGTTCTGTTTTCACTACTTTGGTAACGGCATACATTTCTGTTACATCTCCACTTATAATATCAAGCCAGGATTATACTTCAAACCTCTGTGTGCCTTTGCATCCTTACCGGAAGATTTGTGAGTTTAATTCTTCCCCGGACTTCAGTCCTGTGACGTCAGACGCCAACCGCAACCTGTTTCAGTAAGCTGTCACTCACCGCCTAACAGCTGTTGTCTCGAGTGCCGCTCGAGTTCTCTGCTCTCAGCCGATTCAACAGGTAACCTGCGACTCACTCGCTACAGCTAACAGAGTTGTGTAACATCTATTTGTGACTTTAAATCTTTGGCGCACACCTCACTAATTATTGGGCACAGAGGAACTGCTGCATTGATTGTATTGTGATACATATGAACTGATACTTTTCCACAAATCATCAGAAAGAATTACTTTGTAAATATTTGTTTCCTAATGGATACTTAACATATTAAGTTACTCCTTTATTTTTCCTCAAGTCTCCACATAGACTTAAAGTTTATTAACTCACTCTGAGCCCCATTATGGTTAACATCGTCATATGTTAATTAAGTGCTGAGTGAAACATTACATCTGATCCACAGCTGTAGATCCACAGCAATAGTTGAAATATCTTTAACCTACTAATCCTTGACAGAATTACTAAGCCTGAATAATGGATCCAGCGGATCTGCCGCAAATTGTTTACAATCTTTCGCAAAAGGTAGATCAACTAGGACAGGCCATGAGTGCCTTACAAGTGGAGAATGAAACTTTGAGAAAAGTTATCAGAGACACTGTGAAGGTTACAACACCACCTCCGGTGAACCAACCTGAACCTCAGATAGCATCTCCTGATTTCTTTTCAGGCGACAGACGCCTATATCGTCAATTTAAGAATGCATGCATGTTGCTTTTCACACTCAAACCTAAAACTTATCCTAGTGATCATCTGAAAGTTTTGACAATGATATCTTTTCTGCGTGGTGAACCCAGGATCTGGGCAGACTCGTTTTATGAAACACACAATCCTATTCTCACTTCCCTACCAGATTTCCTCACTGCTATGGATGAATTGTACTTGGATACTAATTCACAAATTACAGCTGAAACTAAGATGAGAGCTTTACGACAAGGTTCTAAACCAGTTGAGGTGTATATCACCGAATTTAAGCAGTTCTCTACAGACTCCCAATGGAATCAAATAGCTCTTAGAAACCAATTCAGGCTGGGTCTCTCTGAGTCCATTAAGGATGAGTTGGCTAGAGTGGTTTTACCAGACACCTTGGAAGGTCTGATGAGGCTGTCCATACAAATAGACAGGCGTCTCAGGGAAAGGAGAAGTGAAAGACACGGTTCTGAAGTTATCTACCGGAGACCTACACCTCCCATACCCCATGGGGCTACCAGTAGTTCCACGCAAGAGCCGATGGAGATTGGAGTTCTAAGAGGTCCTCTGTCACTAGAAGAAAAGCAGAGACGCAAAACTCTAGCACTCTGCCTATACTGTGCTAATCCTTCCCATTCAGTAAAAGAATGTCCACTGCTACAAAAGAATAAGAAAAGTAAGTGCATTATGACTAACATTTCTACCTCAAAGCAGAATAACCCTATTTACTGTATCATCTCTCTCTCTTTGCAGTGGGAACATAGACGCCTAACCACTGAGGCTATTGTTGACACCGGGGCCCACGGGAATTATATAGATTCTACCATTGTCAAAATAAATAAAATAGCACTTGAAAGAAAAACCACTCCTGTCTCTATTCGTGTGGTTGATGGCACATACATATCTAGCGGTCCAATAACACATCATACTGTTCCTTTATTGGTTACCACACAAGACAATCATCATGAATACATTCGCTTTGATGTTTTGCCTTCTCCTCTTTTTCCTGTGGTTTTAGGCATACAGTGGATACGCTTGCATGAACCCACGATAGTCTGGAAGACATTAAAACTCACTTTAGACTCCCCATATTGTAAGAGTACCTGTACATCTCCCACACATGTAATACAGGTAGCTGAGGAGTTGCCTATCATTCCTAAGGAGTATACCCAATATATAGAAGTATTTAGCAAACGTGAGGCAGAAAACTTGCCACCGCACCGCAGTTATGACTGCCCCATAGACCTTAAACCTGGTGCAACTATACCTTATGGTCACTTATACCCGTTGAGTCAACCTGAGCTTGAACATTTAAAAGCTTATTTAGACGAGAACCTTAAGAAGGGATTCATCAGACCCTCGGTATCTCCTGCTGGTGCAGGAATGTTCTTTGTCAAAAACAAAGATCAATCATTACGTCCGATCATAGACTACAGAGACCTTAACAAAATCACTGTTAAGAATAGGTATCCTCTCCCATTAATACCCGAGCTCATAGAACGCCTTCACAAAGCTAAGATTTTCACCAAATTAGATCTCAGGGGGGCCTACAATCTCATACGCATAAGAGATGGAGATGAGTGGTTGACTGCTTTTAGGACTCGATACGGTCTGTATGAGTACCTAGTTATGCCATTTGGCCTTACCAATGCACCAGCTACCTTTCAACACTACATCAACGATGTCTTCAGAGACCTGTTAGACATCTGTGTCGTAGTTTATCTGGACGAAATCCTGATCTACTCCCAAAACCTACAAGATCATATTAAGCATGTCAGCTGGGTGCTCTCAAGATTACAGGTACATTGACTTTATGCAAAGGCTGAGAAATGCTTATTTCACACTCAAAAGATATCTTTCCTTGGTTACAACATCTCCTCTGAAGGCATCGAGATGCAACAAGACAAGGTTGAAGCAGTAAAAGATTGGCCTATCCCACAAACCCGAAAGGATCTCCAACGCTTCTTAGGTTTCAGCAACTACTATCGAAAATGTATCAAAAATTATTCCTCTATCGTTAAACCTCTCACCATCCTTACGGGCAGTACAACTACCTATCGGTGGAACTCAAAGGCCAATGAAGCATTTGATTTCTTAAAACACTCCTTCACAACAGCTCCAATATTGCGTCACCCTAATCCTGCTTTACAGTATTACCTTGAAGTGGACTCCTCAGACTACGCCTTAGGAGCTGTCTTGTCCCAAAGAGAAAGTTTAACCCAACCTCTGCACCCTATAGCCTTCTTTTCGAAAATTATGTCGCCTCCTGAAAGGAATTACCCGATCGGGGAAAAGGAGTTACTTTCCATTAAAAGAGCTTTTGAATACTGGAGGCATCTTCTAGAGGGTACACTCTTACCTGTTATAGTCTACACCGACCACAAAAATTTGGAATACCTCCAGAGAAATAAGACCCTCTCTGCTAGACAAGTGAGGTGGAGTCTTTACTTTAGCAGATTTCATTTTCAGATCATTTACAGACCAGCTAACCGTAATGGAAAGGCGGACGCTCTCTCCCGAAGAGACCCTAAACCAACTTCGGAAGATAACCCTACAGTGATGATACCCCACGAGAAGTTCTTAGGCATCACATCATCTTCTGAGTCCGTTTATCAAAAGGCCATACATGCCGAACAAGATTTACCTAAAGAAATAACACTAGGAAATGATGGTCTATATTACAAATCAGATAAATTATATATACCTGAGCAATTAAGACAAAATCTGATGAAGGAACATCATAATTCCCCTCTTTCTGGACACCCTGGTATTCAAAGAACTCTAAACCTCATATCAAGGACTTATTGGTGGCCACATATGGCAGTGGATGTTCGTAACTATGTACAAAGTTGCACTAGATGTATCACCTCAAAATCGGAGAGACGTCCTCCTTATGGATTGCTGATGCCCATACAAGTTCCACAAAGACCCTGGACTCATCTAGGTATAGATTTTATTGTTGAATTACCTACTTCAGCTGGAATGAACACCTTAATGGTAGTTATCGACTTGTTTACCAAGATGGCTCATTTTATACCGCACCACAAATTGCCAACCTCAGCTGAAACCGCACAACTATTTATTGACAACATTATTAAACTACATGGGATACCAGAAATCCTTACTTCTGACAGGGGAACTCAATTCACCTCTCGTTTCTGGAAGAACCTCTGCAACAAGTTACAGATTGAACACCGTTATACCACCGCTTACCACTCCCAGACTAATGGCCAAACAGAGCGCTTAAACCAGTGGCTTGAGCAGTATCTGCGCTGCTACTGTGCCTACCACCAAACAGACTGGAAGAATTTCCTTTCAACTGCAGAATTCGCATATAACAACTCTCTCAATTCGTCCAGTAAGATGTCACCATTCTTCGCGAATTATGCATACCACCCAAAGATTAGTCTCTCAACAAAAGAATCTTCTCTAAACCCAAATGTGGAGGATCTAACTGATAGACTTACTGAAAACTGGCAACTCTTACAAAGGAATCTACAAACTGCTCAGGAGACACAAAAGAAGTACTATGACCTCAGAAGAAGGCCATCTCCACCGTATTCAATCGGAGACTGGGTCTGGCTATCTACAAAAAATCTAAAATTGCAGACCCCAAGCAAGAAACTAGCAAGCCTCTTTATAGGACCATTTCGTATTATACGTATCATCAACCAAAATGCTGTTACTTTACAACTTCCTGCCACTCTTGCCTTCCATCCTACATTCCACGTCTCCTTATTGAAACCTGCAAAAAACACTGGTACTCAACTACTACCTCCTGAAGCTCAGTCTTTAGACCCTAACGTTTATGAAGTGAAGGATATTTTGGATTTGCGCTTATATAAAGGAGATCTACAATACCTTGTCAGTTGGAAGGGGTACTCCTCAGACGAAGACACATGGGAACCCCATAATCTTGTGAACGCTCCCAGATTGGTGTCTCGCTTCCATTCAAGGAATCCCCATAGACCTCGTTTACAAGCCGTGGGACGGCTTGAGTGAAGGGGGCAATCTGTCAGAACTCACTATACCACCTTATGTTTAGTGTCATACAATTACCAATACCACCTTTACCTTTTAGTTCCTCCTAGCCTATTTAAGTTTTCTCCTGACGCCAGCCAGGTGCTTAGTAATTGAGTTTTATCCCTAGGTAACTCTGCTACAGACTGAGCTCCTGCTTATTCCAAGCTAACTTATTGGAAAATAGTTTAAACTTTATTCAAGGGGAACTGTCACCCTGTTACGGTGTTCTGTTTTCACTACTTTGGTAACGGCATACATTTCTGTTACATCTCCACTTATAATATCAAGCCAGGATTATACTTCAAACCTCTGTGTGCCTTTGCATCCTTACCGGAAGATTTGTGAGTTTAATTCTTCCCCGGACTTCAGTCCTGTGACGTCAGACGCCAACCGCAACCTGTTTCAGTAAGCTGTCACTCACCGCCTAACAGCTGTTGTCTCGAGTGCCGCTCGAGTTCTCTGCTCTCAGCCGATTCAACAGGTAACCTGCGACTCACTCGCTACAGCTAACAGAGTTGTGTAACATCTATTTGTGACTTTAAATCTTTGGCGCACACCTCACTAATTATTGGGCACAGAGGAACTGCTGCATTGATTGTATTGTGATACATATGAACTGATACTTTTCCACAAATCATCAGAAAGAATTACTTTGTAAATATTTGTTTCCTAATGGATACTTAACATATTAAGTTACTCCTTTATTTTTCCTCAAGTCTCCACATAGACTTAAAGTTTATTAACTCACTCTGAGCCCCATTATGGTTAACATTGTCATATGTTAATTAAGTGCTGAGTGAAACATTACATCTGATCCGCAGCTGTAGATCCACAGCAATAGTTGAAATATCTTTAACCTACTAATCCTTGACAGAGATATAGCTTATAGTTAGATATAGCTTATAGTAATATTTAGTTTATAGTTAGATATAGCTTATAGTTAGATATAGCTTTTAGTTACATATAGCTTAAAGAAAGATATAGCTTATAGTGAAATATAGCTTATATTTAGATAAAGCTTATAGTGAGATAAAGCTTATAGTTAGATATAGCTTATAATGAGATATAGCTTATAGTTAGATATAGCTTATAGTGAGATATAGGTTACAGTGAGAAATAGCTTATAGTGAAATATAGCATATTTTTAGATATAGTTTATAGTTAGATACACATTATAGTGAGATATAGCTATAGCTTATTGTTAGATATAGCTTAAAGTTAGATATAGCTTAAAGTTAGATAAAGCTTACAATGAGATATAGCTTATAGTTAGATGTATTTTATAGTTAGATATAACTTATAGTGAGATATAACTTATAGTTAGATATAACTTATTGTGAGATATAGCTTATAGTTAGATATAGCTTATTAGATATAGCTTATAGTGAGATATATATATTAGATATAGCATTTATTGAGATATAGTTTAGTTTTGAGATATAGTTTATAGTTAGATACACCTTATAGTGAGATATAGCTTATAGTGAGATATAGCTTATGGTTAGATATAGCTTATAGTGAGATATAGCTTATATTGAAATATAGCTTATAGTAAGATATAGCTTATAATGAGGTATAGCTTATAGAGAGATATAGCTTATAGTGAGATATAGCTTATAGTTAGATATAGCTTATAGATAGATATAGCTTATAGTGAGATATAATTTATAGTTATATATAGCTTATAGAGAGATATAGCTTATAGAGAAATAGAGTTTATAGTTAGATATAGCTTATAGTGAGATATAGCTTATCATTAGATATAGGTTATAGTGAGATATAGCTTATAGTGAGATATAGCTTATAGTTAGATATAGCTGATAGTGAGATATAGCTTATCGTTAGATATAGCTTACAGTGAGATATAGCTTATAGTGAGATATAGCTTATAGTGGGATATAGCTTATAATGAGATATAGCTGATAGTGAGATATTGCTTATAGTGAGATATAGCTTATAGTGAGATATAGCTTATAGTTAGATATAGCATATAGTAAGAAATAGCTTATAGTTAGATATAGCTTATAGTGAGATATAGCTTATAGTTAGATATAGTCACTTGGAGCTTATAATCAAGTATAGCTTATAGTGAGATATAGCTTATAATGAGATATAGCTTATAGTGAGATATAGCTTATAGTTGAATATAGCTTATAGTGAGATATAGCTTATAGTTAGAAATAGCTTATAGTGAGATATAGCTTAAAGTTAGATATAGCTTATAGTGAAATATAGCTTATTGTAAGATATAGCTTATAGTTAGCTAAAGCTTATAGTGAGATATAGCTTATAGTGAGAAATGGCATATAGTTAGATATAGCTTATAGTTAGACACACCTTATAGTGAGATATAGCTTATAGTGAGATAAAGCTTATTGTTAGATATAGCTTAAAGTTACAAATAGCTGAAAGTTAGTTCTTTATATAGATTATAATGAGATATAGCTTATAGTTAGATATAGCTTATAATGAGATAAAGCTTATAGTTTGATGTAGCTTATAGTTAGATATAGCTTATAGTGAGAAATAGCTTATAGTGAAATATAGCATATTGTTAGATATGGCTTATAGTTAGATACACCTTATAGTGAGATATAGCTTATAGTGAGATATAGCTTATTGTTAGATAGAGCTTAAAGTTAGATAGAGCTTAAAGTTAGATAGAGCTTATAATGATATATAGCCTATAGTTAGATGTAGTTTATAGTTAGATATAACTTATAGTGAGATATAACTTATAGTTAGATATAACTTATTGTGAGATAGCTTATAATTAGATATAGCTTATAATGAGATATAGCATTTATTGAGATATAGTTTATAGTTAGATACACCTTAAAGTGAGATATAGCTTATAGTGAGATATAGCTTATAGTTAGATAAAGTTTATAGTAAGATATAGCTTATAGTGAAATATAGCTTATAGAGAGATATAGCTTATAGTGAGATATAGATTATAGTTAGATATAGCTTATAGTGAGATATAATTTACAGTTAAATATAGCTTATAGAGATATAGCTTATAGAGAGATATAGCTTATAGTTAGATATAGCTTATAGTGAGATATAGCTTATAGTTAGATATAGCTTATAGTGAGATATAGCTTATCATTAGATATAGGTTGTAGTGAGATATAGCTTATAGAGAGAGATAGCTTATAGTGAGATATAACTTATAGTGAGATATAGCTTATCGTTAGATATAGCTTATAGTGAGATATAGCTTATAGTGAGATATAGCTTAAAGTTAGATATAGCTGATAGTGAGATATAGCTTATCGTTATATATAGCTTATAGTGAGATATAGCTTATAGTGACATATAGCTTATAGTTAGATATAGCTTATAGTGAGATATAGATTATAGTTAGATATAGCTTATAGTGAGATATAGCTTATAGTTAGATATAGATTATAGTGAAATATAGCTTATAGTTAGATATAGCATATAGTGAGAAATAGCTTATAGTTAGATATAGCTTATAGTGAGATATAGCTTATAGTTAGATATAGTCACATGGAGCTTATAATCAAATATAGCTTATAGTGAGATATAGCTTATAATGAGATATAGCTTATAGTGAGATATAGCTTATAGTTGAATATAGCTTTTAGTGAGATATAGCTTATAGTTAGAAATAGCTTATAGTGAGATATAGCTTAAAGTTAGATATAGCTTATAGTGAAATATAGCTTATTGTAAGATATAGCTTATAATCAAATATAGCTTATAGTGAGATATAGCTTATAATGAGATATAGCTTATAGTGAGATATAGCTTATAGTTGAATATAGCTTATAGTGAGATATAGCTTATAGTTAGAAATAGCTTATAGTGAGATAAAGCTTATTGTTAGATATAGCTTATAGTGAGATAAAGCTTATTGTTAGATATAGCTTAAAGTTACATATAGCTTAAAGTTAGTTCTTTATATAGATTATAATGAAATATAGCTTATAGTTAGATATAGCTTATAATGAGATAAAGTTTATAGTTTGATGTAGCTTATAGTGAGATATAGCTAATAGTGAGAAATAGCTTATAGTGAAATATAGCATATTGTTAGATATAGCTTATAGTTAGATACACCTTATAGTGAGATATAGCTTATAGTGAGATATAGCCTATTGTTAGATAGAGCTTAAAGTTAGATAGAGCTTAAAGTTAGATAGAGCTTATAATGATATATAGCTTATAGTTAAATGTAGCTTATCGTTAGATATAACTTATAGTGAGATATAACTTATAGTTAGATATAACTTATTGTGAGATATAGCTTATAATTAGATATAGCTTATAATGAGATATATCATTTATTGAGATATAGTTTATAGTTAGATACACCTTAAAGTGAGATATAGCTTATAGTGAGATAAAGCTTATAGTTAGATAAAGTTTATAGCGAGATATAGCTTATAGTGAAATATAGCTTATAGAGAGATATAGCTTATAGTGAGATATAGATTATAGTTAGATATAGCTTATAGTGAGATATAATTTATAGTTATGTATAGCTTATAGAGAGATATAGCTTATAGAGAGATATAGCTTATAGTTAGTTATAGCTTATAGTGAGATATAGCTTTTTTCTGTGTCTATTTTTCTCCCCAGCCTTGCCTTTTGCCGGTTTTGTACCTTTTTCTAGCTATCTTTACAGCGGTTGTAGCTGTTCACTTTTTAATTGCTACTCAAATAAAGACTTACCGTTTTAAGATATCCTTAGCAGTGCCTGCAATTCTTCTCTTTCCTGCACCTACATAGTGGCTGGGTTTCGCCACTGCTACGGCACTCCGTTAGCTCCCTATGGAAAGACTACACTGAAACCGGCGTCACTTCCGGTTGTCTTGCCGAGTCCGCAGACACTGCCAGGAACGCCGCACTCTCGTGTCTTTCATCTCTCAGTATATTTAGATATAGCTTATAGTGAGATATAGCTTATCATTAGATATAGGTTATAGTGAGATATAGCTTATAGTGAGATATAGCTTATCGTTAGATATAGCTTATAGTGAGATATAGCTTATAGTGAAATATAGCTTATAGATAGATATAGCTTATAGTGAGATATAGTTTATCAATATTTATAGCTTATAGTGAGATATAGCTTATAGTGAGATATAGCTTATAGTTAGATATAGCTTATAGTGAGCTATAGCTTATAGTTAGATATAGCTTATAGTGAGATATAGCTTAAAGTTAGATATAGTCACATGGAGCTTATAGTAAAATATAGCTTATAGTGGGATATAGCTTATAATGAGATATAGCTTATAGTGAGATATAGCTTATAGTTGAATATAGCTTATAGTGAGATGTAGCTTATAGTGAGATATAGCTTATTGTTAGATAGAGCTTAAAGTTAGATAGAGCTTAAAGTTAGATAGAGCTTATAATGATATATAGCCTATAGTTAGATGTAGTTTATAGTTAGATATAACTTATAGTGAGATATAACTTATAGTTAGATATAACTTATTGTGAGATATAGCTTATAATTAGATATAGCTTATAATGAGATTTAGCATTTATTGAGATATAGTTTATAGTTAGATACACCTTAAAGTGAGATATAGCTTATAGTGAGATATAGCTTATCGTTAGATATAGCTTATAGTGAGATATAGCTTATAGTGAAATATAGCTTATAGATAGATATAGCTTATAGTGAGATATAGTTTATCGATATTTATAGCTTATAGTGAGATATAGCTTATAGTGAGATATAGCTTATAGTTAGATATAGCTTATAGTGAGCTATAGCTTATAGTTAGATATAGCTTATAGTGAGATATAGCTTATAGTTAGATATAGTCACATGGAGCTTATAGTAAAATATAGCTTATAGTGGGATACAGCTTATAATGAGATATAGCTTATAGTGAGATATAGCTTATAGTTGATTATAGCTTATAGTGAGATATAGCTTATAGTGAGATATAGCTTATTGTTAGATAGAGCTTAAAGTTAGATAGAGCTTAAAGTTAGATAGAGCTTATAATGATATATAGCCTATAGTTAGATGTAGTTTATAGTTAGATATAACTTATAGTGAGATATAACTTATAGTTAGATATAACTTATTGTGAGATATAGCTTATAATTAGATATAGCTTATAATGAGATATAGCATTTATTGAGATATAGTTTATAGTTAGATACACCTTAAAGTGAGATATAGCTTATAGTGAGATATAGCTTATAGTTAGATATAGCTTATAGTGAGATATAGCTTATAGTTAGATATAGTCACATGGAGCTTATAGTAAAATATAGCTTATAGATGGATATAGCTTATAATGAGATATAGCTTATAGTGAGATATAGCTTATAGTTGAATATAGCTTATAGTGAGATGTAGCTTATAGTGAGATATAGCTTATTGTTAGATAGAGCTTAAAGTTAGATAGAGCTTAAAGTTAGATAGAGCTTATAATGATATATAGCCTATAGTTAGATGTAGTTTATAGTGAGATATAACTTATAGTGAGATATAACTTATAGTTAGATATAACTTATTGTGAGATATAGCTTATAATTAGATATAGCTTATAATGAGATATAGCATTTATTGAGATATAGTTTATAGTTAGATATACCTTAAAGTGAGATATAGCTTATAGTGAGATAAAGCTTATAGTTAGATAAAGTTTATAGTGAGATATAGCTTATAGTGAAATAAAGCTTATAGAGAGATATAACTTATAGTGAGATATAGATTATAGTTAGACATAGCTTATAGTGAGATATAATTTTTAGTTATATATAGCTTATAGAGAGATATAGCTTATAGAGAGATATAGCTTATAGTTAGATATAGCTTATAGTGAGATATAGCTTATAGTTAGGTATAGCTTATAGTGAGATATAGCTTATCATTAGATATAGGTTATAGTGAGATATAGCTTATAGAGAGATATAGCTGATAGTGAGATATAGCTTATAGTGAGATATAGCTTATAGTGAGATATAGCTTATCGTTAGATATAGCTTATAGTGAGATATAGCTTATAGTGAGATATAGCTTATAGTTAGATATAGCTGATAGTGAGATATAGCTTATCGTTAGATATAGCTTATAGTGAGATATAGCTTATAGTGAGATATAGCTTATAGTTAGATATAGCTTATAGTGAGATATAGCTTATAGTTAGATATAGCTTATAGTGAGATATAGCTTAAAGTTACATATAGCTTAAAGTTAGTTCTTTATATAGATTATAATGAGATATAGCTTATAATTAGATAAAGTTTATAGTTTGATGTAGCTTATAGTGAGATATAGCTTATAGTGAGAAATAGCTTATAGTGAAATATAGCATATTGTTAGATATAGCTTATAGTTAGATACACCTTATAGTGAGATATAGCTTATAGTGAGATATAGCCTATAGTTAGATATATCTTAAAGTTAGATAGAGCTTAAAGTTAGATAAAGCTTATAATGATATATAGCTTATAGTTAAATGTAGTTTATCGTTAGATATAACTTATAGTGAGATATAACTTATACTTAGATATAACTTATTGTGAGATATAGCTTATAATTAGATATAACTTATAATGAGATATAGCATTTATTGAGATATAGTTTATAGTTAGATACACCTAAAAGTGAGATATAGCTTATAGTGAGATAAAGCTTATAGTTAGATAAAGTTTATAGTGAGATATTGCTTATAGTGAAATATAGCTTATAGAGAGATATAGCTTATAGTGAGATATAGATTATAGTTAGATATAGCTTATAGTGAGATATAATTTATAGTTATATATAGCTTATAGAGAGATATAGCTTATAGAGAGATATAGCTTATAGTTAGATATAGCTTATAGTGAGATATAGCTTATATTTAGATATAGCTTATAGTGAGATATAGCTTATCATTAGATATAGGTTATAGTGAGATATAGCTTATAGTGAGATATAGCTTATCGTTAGATATAGCTTATAGTGAGATATAGCTTATAGTGAAATATAGCTTATAGATAGATATAGCTTATAGTGAGATATAGCTTATAGTTAGATATAGCTCATAGTTAGATATAGCTTATAGTGAGATATAGCTTATAGTTAGATATAGCTTATAGTGAGATATAGCTTATAGTTAGATATAGTCACATGGAGCTTATAGTAAAATATAGCTTATAGTGGGATATAGCTTATAATGAGATATAGCTTATAGTGAGATATAGCTTATAGTTGAATATAGCTTATAGTGAGATATAGCTTATAGTGAGATATAGCTTATTGTTAGATAGAGCTTAAAGTTAGATAGAGCTTAAAGTTAGATAGAGCTTATAATGATATATAACCTATAGTTAGATGTAGTTTATAGTTAGATATAACTTATAGTGAGATATAACTTATAGTTAGATATAACTTATTGTGAGATATAGCTTATAATTAGATATAGCTTATAGTTAGATATAGTCACATGGAGCTTATAGTAAAATATAGCTTATAGTGGGATATAGCTTATAATGAGATATAGCTTATAGTGAGATATAGCTTATAGTTGAATATAGCTTATAGTGAGATGTAGCTTATAGTGAGATATAGCTTATTGTTACATAGAGCTTAAAGTTAGATAGAGCTTAAAGTTAGATAGAGCTTATAATGATATATAGCCTATAATTAGATGTAGTTTATAGTGAGATATAACTTATAGTGAGATATAACTTATAGTGAGATATAACTTATAGTGAGATATAGCTTATAATTAGATATAGCTTATAATGAGATATAGCATTTATTGAGATATAGTTTATAGTTAGATATACCTTAAAGTGAGATATAGCTTATAGTGAGATAAAGCTTATAGTTAGATAAAGTTTATAGTGAGATATAGCTTATAGTGAAATAAAGCTTATAGAGAGATATAGCTGATAGTGAGATATAGATTATAGTTAGACATAGCTTATAGTGAGATATAATTTATAGTTATATATAGCTTATAGAGAGATATAGCTTATAGTTAGATATAGCTTATAGTGAGATATAGCTTATAGTTAGGTATAGCTTATAGTGAGATATAGCTTATCATTAGATATAGGTTATAGTGAGATATAGCTTATAGAGAGATATAGCTGATAGTGAGATATAGCTTATAGTGAGATATAGCTTATAGTGAGATCTAGCTTATCGTTAGATATAGCTTATAGTGAGATATAGCTTATAGTGAGATATAGCTTATAGTTAGATATAGCTGATAGTGAGATATAGCTTATCGTTAGATATAGCTTATAGTGAGATATAGCTTATAGTGAGATATAGCTTATAGTTAGATATAGCTTATAGTGAGATATAGCTTATAGTTAGATATAGCTTATAGTGAGATATAGCTTAAAGTTACATATAGCTTAAAGTTAGTTCTTTATATAGATTATAATGAGATATATCTTATAATTTGATAAAGTTTATAGTTTGATGTAGCTTATAGTGAGATATAGCTTATAGTGAGAAATAGCTTATAGTGAAATATAGCATATTGTTAGATATAGCTTATAGTTAGATACACCTTATAGTGAGATATAGCTTATAGTGAGATATAGCCTATTGTTAGATATAGCTTAAAGTTAGATAGAGCTTAAAGTTAGATAAAGCTTATAATGATATATAGCTTATAGTTAAATGTAGTTTATCGTTAGATATAACTTATAGTGAGATATAACTTATAGTTAGATATAACTTATTGTGAGATATAGCTTATAATTAGATATAGCTTATAATGAGATATAGCATTTATTGAGATATAGTTTATAGTTAGATACACCTTAAAGTGAGATATAGCTTATTGTGAGATAAAGCTTATAGTTAGATAAAGTTTATAGTGAGATATTGCTTATAGTGAAATATAGCTTATAGAGAGATATAGCTTATAGTGAGATATAGATTATAGTTAGATATAGCTTATAGTGAGATATAATTTATAGTTATATATAGCTTATAGAGAGATATAGCTTATAGAGAGATATAGCTTATAGTTAGATATAGCTTATAGTGAGATATAGCTTATATTTAGATATAGCTTATAGTGAGATATAGCTTATCATTAGATATAGGTTATAGTGAGATATAGCTTATAGTGAGATATAGCTTATCGTTAGATATAGCTTATAGTGAGATATAGCTTATAGTGAAATATAGCTTATAGATAGATATAGCTTATAGTGAGATATAGTTTATCGATATTTATAGCTTATAGTGAGATATAGCTTATAGTGAGATATAGCTTATAGTTAGATATAGCTTATAGTGAGATATAGCTTATAGTTAGATACAGCTTATAGTGAGATATAGCTTATAGTTAGATATAGTCACATGGAGCTTATAGTAAAATATAGCTTATAGTGGGATATAGCTTATAATGAGATATAGCTTATAGTGAGATATAGCTTATAGTTGAATATAGCTTATAGTGAGATATAGCTTATAGTGAGATATAGCTTATTGTTAGATAGAGCTTAAAGTTAGATAGAGCTTAAAGTTAGATAGAGCTTATAATGATATATAGCCTATAGTTAGATGTAGTTTATAGTTAGATATAACTTATAGTGAGATATAACTTATAGTTAGATATAACTTATTGTGAGATATAGCTTATAATTAGATATAGCTTATAATGAGATATAGCATTTATTGAGATATAGTTTATAGTTAGATACACCTTAAAGTGAGATATAGCTTATAGTGAGATATAGCTTATAGTTAGATAAAGTTTATAGTGAGATATAGCTTATAGTGAAATAAAGCTTATAGAGAGATATAGCTTATAGTGAGATATAGATTATAGTTAGACATAGCTTATAGTGAGATATAATTTATATTTATATATAGCTTATAGAGAGATATAGCTTATAGAGAGATATAGCTTATAGTTAGATATAGCTTATAGTGAGATATAGCTTATAGTTAGGTATAGCTTATAGTGAGATATAGCTTATCATTAGATATAGGTTATAGGGAGATATAGCTTATAGAGAGATATAGCTGATAGTGAGATATAGCTTATAGTAAGATATAGCTTATAGTGAGATATAGCTTATCGTTAGATATAGCTTATAGTGAGATATAGCTTATAGTTAGATATAGCTGATAGTGAGATATAGCTTATCGTTAGATATAGCTTATAGTGAGATATAGCTTATAGTGAGATATAGCTTATAGTTAGATATAGCTTATAGTGAGATATAGCTTATAGTTAGATATAGCTTATAGTGAGATATAGCTTATAGTTAGATATAGATTATAGTGAGATATAGCTTATAGTTAGATATAGCATATAGTGAGAAATAGCTTATAGTTAGATATAGCTTATAGTGAGATATAGCTTATACGCCTAGATTTAGAGTTCTGCGGCCAAAGGGGTGCGTAGCTAACGCTGGCTTTTTTCTGGCCGCACCTTTTAAATACCGCTGGTATTGAGAGTTCACAGAATGGCTGCGTTAGGCTCCAAAAAAGGAGCGTAGAGCATATTGAACGCAACTTCAACTCTCGACACCAGCGGTGCTTACGGACGCGGCCAGCTTCAAAAACGTGCTCGTGCACGATATCCCCATAGAAAACAATGGGGCAGTTTGAGCTGAAAAAAAACCTAACACCTGCAAAAAAGCCGCGTTCAGCTCCTAACGCAGCCCCATTGTTTGCTATGGGGAAACACTTCCTACGTCTGCACCTAACACTCTAACATGTACCCCGAGTCTAAACACCCGTAGCCTTACACTTATTAACCCCTATTCTGCCGCCCCCGCTATCGCTGACCCCTGCATATTATTATTAACCCCTAATCTGCCGCTCCGTAAACCGCCGCTACTTACATTATCCATATGTACCCCTAATCTGCTGCCCCTAACACCGCCGACCCCTATATTATACTTATTAACCCCTAATCTGCCCCCCACAACGTCGCCTCCACCTGCCTACACTTATTAACCCCTAATCTGCCGAGCGGACTGCACCGCTATTATAATAAAGTTATTAACCCCTAATCCTCCTCACTAACCCTATAATAAATAGTATTAACCCCTAATCTGCCCTCCCTAACATCGCCAACACCAAACTTCAAACATTAACCCCTAATCTGCCGACTGGAGCTCACCGCTATTCTAATAAATGTATTAACCCCTAAAGCTAAGTCTAACCCTAACACTAACACCCCCCTAAATTAAATATAATTTAAATCTAACGAAATTAATTAACTCTTATTAAATAAATTATTCCTATTTAAAGCTAAATACTTACCGTTAAAATAAATCCTAATATAGCTACAATATAAATTATAATTATATTGTAGCTATTTTAGGATTTATATTTATTTTACAGGTAACTTTGTATTTATTTTAACCAGGTACAATAGCTATTAAATAGTTAAGAACTATTTAATAGCTAAAATAGTTAAAATAATTACAAAATTACCTGTAAAATAAATCCTAACCTAAGTTACAATTAAACCTAACACTACACTATCAATAAATTAATTAAATAAAATACCTACAATTACCTACAATTAAACCTAACACTACACTATCAATAAATTAATTAAATACAATATCTACAAATAACTACAATGAAATAAACTAACTAAAGTACAAAAAATAAAAAAGAACTAAGTTACAAAAAATAAAAAAATATTTACAAACATTAGAAAAATATTACAACAATTTTAAACTAATTACACCTACTCTAAGCCCCCTAATAAAATAACAAAGCCCCCCAAAATAAAAAATGCCCTACCCTATTCTAAATTAAAAAAGTTCAAAGCTCTTTTACCTTACCAGCCCTTAAAAGGGCCTTTCGTGGGGCATGCCCCAAAGAATTCAGCTCTTTTGCCTGTAAAAAAACCACATACAATACCCCCCCCCAACATTACAACCCACCACCCACATACCCCTAATCTAACCCAAACCCCCCTTAAATAAACCTAACACTAAGCCTCTGAAGATCTTCCTACCTTATCTTCACCATACCAGGTTCACCGATCGGTCCTCGGAAGTGTTGATCCAAGCCCAAGCGGGGGGCTGAAGAGTGACGTCCATCCTCGGGCTGAAGTCTGGATCCAAGCGGCGGCTGAAGAAATCCATCATCAGGCTGAAGTCGGAAGTCCATCATCGGGATGAAGTCTTCTATCAAGCCGCATCTTCAATCTTCTTTCTTCTGGAGCGGAGCGGATCCATCTTCTTCCAAGCCGACGCGGAACATCCTCTTCAACCGACGCCTACTCGCCGAATGACGGTTCCTTTAAATGACGTCATCCAAGATGGCGTCCCTCGAATTCCGATTGGCTGATAGGATTCTATCAGCCAATCGGAATTAAGGTAGGAATATTCTGATTGGCTGATGGAATCAGCCAATCAGAATCAAGTTCAATCCGATTGGCTGATCCAATCAGCCAATCAGATTGAGCTCGCATTCTATTGGCTGATGGACTTCCGACTTCAGCCCGATGATGGATTTCTTCAGCAGCCGCTTGGATCCAGACTTCAGCCAGAGGATGGACGTCACTCTTCAGCCCCCCTCTTGGGCTTGGATCAAGACTTCCGAGGACCGATTGGTGAACCTGGTATGGTGAAGATAAGGTAGGAAGATCTGCAGGGGCTTAGTGTTAGGTTTATTTAAGGGGGGTTTGGGTTAGATTAGGGGTATGTGGGTGGTGGGTTGTAATGTTGGGGGGGTATTGTATGTGTTTTTTTTACAGGCAAAAGAGCTGAATTCTTTGGGGCATGCCCCGCAAAGGGCCCTGTTCAGGGCTGGTAAGGTAAAAGAGCTTTGAACTTTTTTAATTTAGAATAGGGTAGGGCATTTTTTATTTTGGGGGGCTTTGTTATTTTATTAGGGGGCTTAGAGTAGGTGTAATTAGTTTAAAATTGTTGTAATATTTTTCTAATGTTTGTAAATATTTTTTTTATTTTTTGTACTTTAGTTAGTTTATTTAATTGTAGTTATTTGTAGGTATTGTATTTAATTAATTTATTGATAGTGTAGTGTTAGGTTTAATTGTAGATAATTGTAGATATTGTATTTAAATAATTTATTGATAGTGTAGTGTTAGGTTTAATTGTAGATAATTGTAGATATTGTATTTAATTAATTTATTGATAGTGTAGTGTTAGGTTTAATTGTAACTTAGGTTAGGATTTATTTTACAGGTAATTTTGTAATTATTTTAACTATTTTAGCTATTAAATAGTTCTTAACTATTTAATAGCTATTGTACCTGGTTAAAATAAATACAAAGTTGCCTGTAAAATAAATATTAATCCTAAAATAGCTATAATATAATTATAATTTATATTGTAGCTATATTAGGGTTTATTTTACAGGTAAGTATTTAGATTTAAATAGGAATAGTTTATTTAATAAGAGTTGATTTATTTCGTGAGAATAAAATTATATTTAACTTAGGGGGGTGTTAGGGTTAATATTAGCTTTAGGGGTTAAAAAATTTATTAGAGTAGCGATGAGCTCCGATCAGCAGATTAGGGGTTAATACTTGAAGTTAGGTGTCGGCGATGTTAGGGAGGGCAGATTAGGGGTTAATACTATTTATTATAGGGTTATTGAGGCAGGAGTGAGGCGGATTAGGGGTTAATAACTTTATTATAATAGCAGTGCGGTACGCTCTGCAGATTAGGGGTTAATAAGTGTAGGCAGGTGGAGGCGACGTTGTGGGGGGCAGATTAGGGGTTAATAAATATAATATGGGGTCGGCGGTGTTAGGGGCAGCAGATTAGGGGTACATAGCTATAATGTAGCTGGCGGCGGCGTGCGGACGGCAGATTAGGGGTTAATAAGTGTAGGCAGGTGGAGGCGACGTTGTGGGGGCAGATTAGGGGTTAATAAATATAATATAGGGGTCGGCGGTGTTAGGGGCAGCAGATTAGGGGTACATAAGTATAACGTAGGTGGCGGTCGGCAGATTAGGGGTTAAAAAAATGTAATCGAGTGGCGGCGATGTGGGGGGACCTCGGTTTAGGGGTACATAGGTAGTTTATGGGTGTTAGTGTACTTTAGAGCACAGTAGTTAAGAGCTTTATAAACCGGCGTTAGCCCAGAAAGCTCTTAACTACTGACTTTTTTCTGCGGCTGGAGTTTTGTCATTTCTAACGCTCACTTCAGACACGACTCTAAATACCGGAGTTAGAAAGATCCCATTGAAAAGATAGGATACGCAATTGACGTAAGGGGATCTGCGGTATGGAAAAGTCGCGGCTGCAAAGTGAGCGTTAGACCCTTTCCTGACTGACTCCAAATACCGGCGGTAGCCTAAAACCAGCGTTAGGAGCCTCTAACGCTGGTTTTGACGGCTACCGCCAAACTCTAAATCTAGGCCATAGTTAGATATAGTCACATGGAGCTTATAATC
Organism: Bombina bombina; assembly: GCF_027579735.1. Taxonomy (NCBI): domain Eukaryota; kingdom Metazoa; phylum Chordata; class Amphibia; order Anura; family Bombinatoridae; genus Bombina; species Bombina bombina. The sequence goes on along the minus strand of NC_069505.1, from coordinate 435,247,878 downwards.
AAATATAGCTTATAGTGAGATATAGCTTATAATGAGATATAGCTTATAGTGAGATGTAGCTTATAGTTGAATATAGCTTATAGTGAGATATAGCTTATAGTTAGAAATAGCTTATAGTGAGATATAGCTTAAAGTTAGATATAGCTTATAGTGAAATATAGCTTATTGTAAGATATAGCTTATAGTAAGATATAGCTTATAGTCAGCTAAAGCTTATAGTGAGATATAGCTTATAGTGAGTTATGGCATATAGTTAGATATAGCTTATAGTTAGACACACCTTATAGTGAGATATAGCTTATAGTGAGATAAAGCTTATTGTTAGATATAGCTTAAAGTTACATATAGCTTAAAGTTAGTTCTTTATATTGATTATAATGAGATATAGCTTATAGTTAGATATAGCTTATAATGAGATAAAGTTTATAGTTTGATGTAGCTTATAGTGAGATATAGCTTATAGTGAGAAATAGCTTATAGTGAAATATAGCATATTGTTAGATATAGCTTATAGTTAGATACACCTTATAGTGAGATATAGCTTATTTTATTTTTTTATTTATTATTTCTTTATTGAAATTTTCAAGAAATACATTATGCAAACAATCATTGGGTTACAATAGTACATGCGAACAACATTCCATTCTATTACTCTATTTTGTGTTTTCTCACAATTATATCTGGGATAACCAAATTAGATATTTGAAAAACCCATTGTTGAATAGTCAGAAAAGTTCTTCTTTGCACAAGCATTTCCCTTGATGTGTGTCAATGTATTGACCAAGAATATTTTGCTAAACATAAAATAAATCATCATAAACGTCACTAACCAAAACAATAACAATAATAACAACATGCAGACTTTAGATCAATCTTGTTTGATTGTAGGTGAAGATAAAACATCCTGTCAAACTGTTTATTAGCTTCAATCTAAGCTTCTTATCTATGATTTAGTAAGTATTCATGAATAACTGTCTCTTTATCTCTCTATTTCCCCATTATATACCTGCATAAGATTCCCAATAAAACATCATATCCTGAAACAATGCCAATCTAATTGTTTTAAGGTAAAAGTATCTTTCTATCATCATATTTCCCCTAACTCTCTCTTTCCAAGTATCAACTGTGGGGACCGTATCTGATCTCCATAGAGAGGCTATTAACTGTTTTGCTGAGTTCAGCATGATGTGTATAATATTCCTTTTGATAGCACAACGTATGCCTCCTAGTTTGTTGAAGAGGCAGACTAATGGTTCACAAGGAACATTACAGGACACTGCAGTGTTTATCTCTGCCATTATTGTTTCCCAAAAAAATTTTATCTTCTCACACGACCACCAAATGTGGCCCATAGTACCTGTTTCTTGTTTACATCTCCAACACTTCCCGTTGGCCGATGGAAATAAATGTTTCATTCTATTAGGTGTCAGGTACCAACAAAACAATATTTTATAATTTGTTTCCAAGGCATATGTTGTATGGGCCGAGTGAACTAATCCCTAAAATATCTCGTCCCAAACCTTTGGGCATTGTGCCCCTAAGAGGTCTCTCTCCCACCCTTTTGTGAAGTTGTGTGGTTTTGGAGTTGTTGCTTTGAGAAGTAATGTATATATAGATGAAATTAATCCTTTTTGTGGTATATTTGATATGCACATTTGTTCCAGGGGTGTTAGCTGTCTCAACAAACTATTCTTATCTTTGTGAGTCATAATGTAGTGATTTACCTGGTGGTACTGAAACCATTTGTCAAGGAAACCTATCCCTTTCTCCTGTATTTCATTTCTCGGGTTCATTTTCCCTGAGGTAGTTATGAGAGTGATAGGAATGAATTCCTTCAGACCATGTCCACTATCTGGTTGATATCTTAGGCCTTCTTTAAATTCAGGATTCATCAGTACTGGGGTTAGGGGTGAGTAGTTACTAGAGATGCCGCTATACTTATCTCGTATGTGTTTCCAGTCTGACAAAGAATTTGAAACCGTATGTGAGGTGTTGCCCTGTACCTTGGATAATAATTTGGGTATCCAACAAATCCCTCCTAATTGTGGTGCATTACTAATGTCACATTCTATTTGAATCCAGTGTTTTGGTTCATCTGAGTTATGCCTACACCACTCTACTAGTTTCTGTAGTGAAATAGCTTGTTTGTATAATGTTATGTTAGGTACTCCCAGTCCCCCCATGGTCTTATTGGCATATAATGAGAGTTTATTTACCCGAGCAGGTTTTTTTTTCCATATAAAGCTAAACAACACTCTCTGTATTTTTTGGATGTATAACTGCGTGTTGGGAAGTGGTAATGTCTGTAATATATACAGAATTTTTGGTAATAATACCATTTTTACTGTGCTTATTCTCCCTATCCACGATATATTTTTAGATAGCCACGAAGATGCCTGATTAGTGATGCTGTTTAGGAGTTTAGAGTAGTTAAAGGTGTGAATTAGATCTAGATTGTGTAATAGATATATGCCTAAATACTTGATATGTTTCTGTTGTATCGTGAAAGGACTGTTCTGTTTGATAGTAATCAATTCTGCCTGTGGTATGTGTAGTGGTAGTAATTCTGATTTGTTGGGATTTACTAGAAAGTTTGAGACCTCTCCATATTCCAACAACTCTGATTGCACCGCTGAGAGAGAATCCAAAGGATATGTCAGGGACATCAGAACATCATCTGCAAACATTGACAGTTTATATTCTCTATTTTTAATAATTACTCCTTTTATATTGTTGTTTAACCTAATTCTACTTGCCAATGTTTCTAGGGAAAGAATAAATAAAAGTGGAGAAAGGGGACATCCCTGGCGCGTGCCATTTCGTATTTCGAATTGTTCTGATAGCGTACCATTTATCCTAACTTGAGCCGTGGGAAAAGAGTATAGGGCCATGATTCTATTTATAAAAGGGAGAGGAAAATTAAATTTATTTAAAGTTGTCTGTAGAAAGGTCCAATCTAATCTATCGAACGCTTTCTCAGCGTCTGTGGAAAGTAATATTGAGGGGGTTTTATTAGAATTAATGTATTCTAGGATGTTCAATAATTTAACGGTATTATCTTTGGCTTCCCTCCGCGGTACAAAACCTACTTGGTCCGGAGAGATCAGAGTCGGGAGCAAACTATTGAGTCTGTATGCCAGAACCTTAGCTAGTATTTTCAAGTCTATATTCAGTAGGGAAATTGGACGGTAGTTCGCAGGTGTATCTGGTTTCTTGCCTGGTTTGGGGAGGACTGTGATATAGGCTTGTAACATGGTATCAGGAAGTGTGTTTCCGTCATCTATTTGACTGAAAGTGTTGAGTAAATGAGGTGTCAAAATGTGAGAGAATGTTTTGTAATATGACCCTGTGAATCCATCTGGGCCTGGGGCCTTTCCAGGTTTTAAAGATTTGATGGCTACTATAATCTCTTTGTGACTTATGGGGGCTTGTAGCATTACCCTGTCTGCTTCGGACACTTTTGGAACCTGCACGGATTGTAGATATTCTAGACAATTAATTTCATGATCTGTATCAACTCTCCTAGGAAAGAGGCTATACAGAGCGTGGTAATAATTTTTGAAGGTGTTGGCTATTCTTTTTGTGTCTTCTACTTTTTCTCCTGTAGGGGTATTTATGGAATGTATATAATTTTTTGCCTGTTTAGATTTGAGCAACCTAGCTAACTGTCGTCCTGGTTTGTTAGCTTCGCAGTAGTATTTCTGCTTGAGTTTAAATGCAGTCGATTGTGCTTTTATATGTAAGTGAGATAGCATTTTAGCTCTATAAAATTTTAGTTGTTGTAGGATCCTATCATCGTGTGGATGAAGTTTATGTGAAAGGTCTAGTTGCTCAATCTCTTTAGCAATGTGAGTATATTCTTCCCTTAATTGTTTATTCTTGTTGGCTCTAATTTTAATTAATGAACCCCTTATAACACTCTTATGAGCTTCCCACACCATAGCTGGTGCAATGTCCCCTTTATTATTGTGTACAAAAAATTCTTGTATTTCACTTTCTAGTTTCTCGCGGACCCCAGGGTCCATAAGTAGTGTCTCATCTAATCTCCAATTAAAGTCCCTTATTGGGGCTGAGGGCCAGGTCACAGAGCATTTGACCATAGAGTGGTCTGACCACGCTGTGTGTGAAATGTTTGCTAGTACGGCATTGGATAAGGTTAAGTGATCTAACAGAATATAGTCTATTCTCGAATAGGATCTATTGGGGCTAGAAAAGAATGTATAGTCCCTTCTGTCGGGGTTGGCGATTCTCCAAGGATCATGTAAGCCAAATGCATGTAAGAAATGCCAAAGTGACCTCAATGTGTTCTTTGCAGTGTGTATATTTGCATTTGAGCTATCTAATGAAGGGTTGATGGGCATATTGAAATCCCCCAGTACTATCAATTGTCCCCTCTGAATATCCCGTATAAGGGGGATTATAGATTTGAGGAAAACAGCTTGTTTGTGGTTGGGGGCATATATATTTACTATTGTTACTATTTTATTGTACAAAATTCCACTTATGGCTAAGAATCTACCATCCCTGTCTTTTTTCTGATCTATCAATGTGAATGGGGTAGATTTATGTATAAGAATGCTTACTCCGTTGATTTTTTTCTTGTTATGTGCACTATGATAATGTTGTGGGTAGATGCCATGCATAAATTTAGGTATGGAGCCGCTTTTAAAGTGAGTTTCCTGAATGCCTACAATTTCCCCCCCTCTGTGACTTATATCTCTAAGAGCTAATGATCTTTTATGTGGGGTATTGAAACCTTTTACATTTTGTGTTACCAATTGAATACAAGTATCAGCCATTCATATACCTTTTACTCTCCTCCTCTTTTCCAGTATGAATCTTCACCTATATATAGGATGTAATGGTTCTGCAATATAAAACCTAACAAAATTCTAACATCATGAACTCTAACAACATATAGAACAATTAACTGAACATAATAATGACAATGGTATAGGGGAATGGCTAGACAATTCCAAACGGAATTTACTTAGCCCACTTATTTTTGCTCAAATTATTTTCATACCATTCACCTCTCGTCACCTTCAATTTGTAAGTTAACTATGCAATTCAATTCTTTGAAATTATACCATTCTAAACATTAAACAAGAGAAAAACAAAAAAGAGAAAAAAAAAAAAATCATATTGTTGGTTATAAACTAGTCACTTCTTAGCAGTTTGTCATGTTCACTTAAGTGCTATCCTACTGAAGTCATTTAGCATTCTACCTATGACAGATAAAAGTCACTTGTCCACTTGTCAAGTATATTAAAGATGTATACCATACACTCTATTACTGGTCTCACCACTTAGTTGGAATGTCCTATGGCAGACTCTTTTCAGCCTATTTGGGTCCCTGAGTTCCCTGAGGATTGAGATGTTATTTTCTGAGGGGTATTTTTCTTGTATTTGACTGTCTACCATTCCCTTCGCTGCGGCAAAGGGGTAGCACGTGCAGACGGGGCTGTAGTTATAGATTGTCCAGAATCCACGTCTCCAGGGGGGGTGGAATTTCTAGTTTCCTGCAAAAGTCTCCAATTTCTGATGGAGAGGTACAAATTGCTCTCCTATTCTTCCATATGGCCAATAGATGAAAGGGATGACCCCATCTATAATTGATGTTCTTTGTTTGTAAGTGTCTCGTGAGCGGCGATAATTCTTTCCTTCTAGTGAGAGTTCTGGTGGATAAATCAGCAAAGAGCTGCAAAGTTGTACCGTCTTTCTGTATTGGACGTTTCTCTCTCGCTGCTGTCATAATGTTTTCTTTCATTTGATAATTGTTGATCCTCGCTATCACGTCCCTGGGGGGAGCAAATTCTGGAGGCTTAGGCCTCAGGGCTCTGTGTGCTCGGTCTATTGCCACTTCCATGGTGTCTGGTGAATTTAATAAAGATGAGAACAGGGATTGTAGATAATCTTGTAGGTCAGAGATTTCTATGGCCTCTGGAATACCTCTTATCCGTATATTATGTCTTCTGGAGCGGTTTTCCAGATCTTCCAGTTTATCTTCTAGCTGTAGGATCACTTTGTCTTGCTGTTCCATCTGGTCACTCAGATTAGTTAGGTCCAATGAATGGGCCTGCGTGGTTTCTTCTAAGCCTTCCACCCTGTTTCCAATCTCCACTATTTCTCTTTTTAGGTCTGCTATTTCTTCTTTTATGCACTGTTTAACCTACACAATGAGGGTTGAAAAGTCTTTCTTTGAAGGTATGGATGAAATTACATTTTTAGGTACAGACACCATGTCGTTATCCTCGTCAGATTCTGACTCTGAGTAACCAGAGGAGGGTTGATGGCTTGACAACACTTGTGTCATTTCTTTAGGAGATGGCAATGGGGTAGCTTTGAAATATTCATCCACTGTCGATTTTAAGGGTCCCCCCCTTTGCTTGATTTTCCTTTCTGTAAAGTTTTCCTGGGAGACATTTTCTAACAGCGCTATAAAAGTCTGAAGAGAAAAGAAATATTCCAATATCAGCTGTTGTGCTGTAGGATTTCAGTGTTGAGCTAAGACTCCCTTTATTTCACAAAGAGTGATTTAGATAGCCTGTTGTCTCCTATTTTCCCAGCAGCCGCTACACATTTATTTATTTATTAAAGCCTGAGGCCTGTTTGAGATCCACACCCTGTTATCTTTTCATATAGATAGAGAAATTATTCCCTTTTTTCTTTTTATTTTTTATCTTCCAGAGTGTAAGGGATGTATCAGAACATCTGTGTATAAGCTGTTGTTAAGTGGAGGACTGTCATGCTATTTCTATGACCCCATTCCTGTTCAATGTTTCATAGCTTCAGCGATGATGAGGGGGTCATTGCTTTATATGTCTGTTTCACATTGGTATAGAAATTATGAGAAATATAAACATAAGCGTAACACATGAACTTTGGTTGTTTAATAAGCCACCGATTGCATGGCTAACATATAAACTATGAAAGAAACTTTGCAAGTAGGTGTTGCAGTGATGCGCTGCAGAGATGTGGTAATCAATGTCTCTCTCTTATTGCTGTGATAAAGCTTCCATATTTCAGCTGTTATGAAGGCAGCGTGATGCTTTATCTCTCCTGTGTGTCACGCCAAATCTCTGTCTCCAAAATATGAGCCTGCTATCTTATGATTTAAATAGGGAGACAGCTAACCGTTATGAGTTCTCACATGAGGCAGATCGCCATGCTGTATAAGCAATGCTGCGTGTATCTAAGATGGCGCCCGGCTCTGATGTGTGAGTGTAGCTCCATGTAAATGATCATGCGTTACAGGGCAGAGGCTTGGTTTTATTTTGTATTCCTGTCTTTCTTCTTTTTTGTATGTCAGGAGCGTTTGTGTCTCATATTTATATTTACACGTTACTCACATAATCCCGTAGTGCTGTCTGCGGTATAATGCTCTCAATAGCGAGCACGGATGTCCTTTACTGATTTTCGAAAGTCTCCTCGTGGTCAGCTTGCCATCCGGAATGCAGGAGTTAAGTTGCCTAGTCTGTTGCTAGAAATTTAGAGGTGCCGGTATAGTCTTTGTGGGCTAATACTCCGGAGCTCACCTAAAGTGCGGCCATCTTCAACAAGCGCCGGCTCCGCCCCCAGTGAGATATAGCTTATAGTGAGATATAGCCTATTGTTAGATATAGCTTAAAGTTAGATAGAGCTTAAAGTTAGATAGAGCTTATAATGATATATAGCTTATAGTTAAATGTAGTTTATCGTTAGATATAACTTATAGTGAGATATAACTTATAGTTAGATATAACTTATTGTGAGATATAACTTATAATTAGATATAGCTTATAATGAGATATAGCATTTATTGAGATATAGTTTATAGTTAGATACACCTTAAAGGGAGATATAGCTTATAGTGAGATATAGCTTATAATTAGATAAAGTTTATAGTGAGATATAGCTTATAGTGAAATATAGCTTATAGAGAGATATAGCTTATAGTGAGATATAGATTATAGTTAGATATAGCTTATAGTGAGATATAATTTATAGTTATATATAGCTTATAGAGAGATATAGCTTATAGAGGGATTTAGCTTATAGTTAGATATAGCTTATAGTGAGATATAGCTTATAGTGAAATATAGCTTATAGTGAAATATAGCTTATAGTTAGATATAGCCTATAGTGAGGTATAGCTTATAAAGAGATATAGCTTATAGTGAGATATAGCTTATGGTTAGATATAGCTGATAGTGAGATATAGCTTATAGTGAGATATAATTTATAGTTATATATAGCTTATCATTAGATATAGCTTATAGTTAGATATAGCTTATAGTGAGATATAGCTTATAGTTAGATATAGCTTATAGTGAGATATAGCTTATCGTTAGATATAGGCTATAGTAGATATAGCTTATAGTGAGATATAGCTTATAGTTAGATATAGCTGATAGTGAGATATAGCTTATTGTTAGATATAGCTTATAGTGAGATATAGCTTATAGTGAGATATAGCTTATAGTTAGATATAGCTTATAGTGGGATATAGCTTATAATGAGATATAGCTTATAGTGAGATATTGCTTCTAGTGAGATATAGCTTATAGTGAGATATAGCTTATAGTGAGATATAGCTTATAGTTAGATATAGCATATAGTGAGATATAGCTTATAGTTAGATATAGATTATAGTGAGATATAGCTTATAGTTAGATATAGTCACATGGAGCTTATAATAAAATATAGCTTATAGTGAGATATAGCTTATAATGAGATATAGCTTATAGTGAGATATAGCTTATAGTGAGATATAGCTTATAGTTGAATATAGCTTATAGTGAGATATAGCTTAAAGTTAGATATAGCTTATAGTGAAATATAGCTTATAGTAAGATATAGCTTATAGTTAGATATAGCTTATAGTGAGATATAGCTATATTGAGATATATCTTATAGTGAAATATAGCTTATAGTTAGATATAGCTTATAGTTATATGTAGCTTATTGTGAGATATAGCTTATAGGGAGATATAGCTTATAGTTAGATATAGCTTATAGTTAGATATTGTTTATAGTGAGATATAGCTTATAGTGAGATATAGCTTTTAGTTAGATAGAACTTATAGTGAGATTTAGCTTATAGTGAGATATAGCTTATAGTTAGATATAGCTTATAGTGAGACATAGCTTATAGTTAGATATAGCTTATAGTGAGATATAGCTTTGAGACATATAGAGTCACTTATAGCTTTTAGTCATATATAGCTTATAGTGAGATATAAATTATAGTCCCTTACAGCTTATAGTCATATATAGCTTATAGTGAGATATAGTTTATAGACACTTATGGCTTGATATAGATTATAGTAATTCATAAATTATAGTCACATATAGCATATAGTGAGATATAGATAATAGTCACATACACCTTATAGTCACATATAGCTTATAGTCAGATATATCTTACCATTACTTATAGCTTATAGTCAGATATAGCTTACAGTTACTAATAGGCTATAGTCACATACAGCTTATAGTGAGATATATATTAAAGACATTATACTGTATCTTATAGTCACATATAGTTAATAGTCACATACAGCTTATAGTGAGATAGAGTATACAGTCACATATACTGTAGCTTATAGTCACTTATAGCTCATAGTCACATATAGCTTATTGTTAGATATAGCTTATAGTCCCATATAATTTATAATCACATACAGTTTATAGTCACTTATAGTTTGTAGTTACATGTAACTTATAGTCACATGCATCTTATAGTGAGATATAGCTTATTGTAACTTATAGCTTATAGTCACATACAGTTTATAGT